>NC_056728.1:780185821-780275821 GCF_019279795.1 Protopterus annectens
TACTAAATATTGCCAAACTAATAAAACCATTCTAAAAGTCAATAAAAATCAAAACATGGGCACTTACTAGAAACCACTTACAACAAAGTTCACAAAATATCCTAGCTGAAATGGTGCAAGAAAGAGAGATGATCAGTATCATCAGATCATCTTACAAAAAAGTGTCTATTACTGCTACTGACTGAAACTTAAGTACCTGCCAGAACAACAGACCTGGATTAGCAGCTCTATTCCCTTTACAATTAGAACCAAGGCTGGCAAACCATGGTCATCATGGCTGACAACATTTTCTCAAGCAAGCTAGCTCCTCCCACTTTGCTTCAAAAGGTTATGATACTAAAGACCCATCTCCAAATCTCTGAAGCCTGTTCAGGATGAAAGAGAATCACCTTACAAAAAACACAAGGAATAACCAAAACACTAAAAGCCTATGATCTCTGTTAGACCTAAGGGTGACAGAAGAAGGGTTGGTGGGGTAAAGGGAATGTAACTGTCAATCTAGATGTGTTGTTACACAAAGTAAGTGCCTTTTGAAGCTGAAACTAAAGTTCTATTCCTTTTAGCCAGGAGGAGGAGGAAGTATCCAAAACTATTTTATTTATATGAATCCTCATGAAAATATGCCTCATAGTATGGTAGTAACAAAGAAAGATGTGGATCTAAAAATTGCATCCGACTTGTACTGTACTACAAAAGTGCCACCAAAGCCACAGCTTAAAAGCCTGCCCAAGGAACACATGCCTGAAAAAAGTCAGTGAAGTACCCTTGCACTGGGTACGTAAGGCTAAGGACTGTTGTATATATCACAGCAAAATCTGGTATGATTACATAGCTGCTAAGATAAGGTTTAAGCACCTTGCACTCAGACTTTTTAGAATATGATAAACTGTTTCCTATTGAGATGATGTTATTTGAAATACGGAGTGCCAACATGCCAAAAAAAAAAAGAAAAAAGAAAAAACTTCAAAAAGACCTCAAGACACACAAGAGTGAATCTCGAAGATTGCTCTTCTCCTTAAAACCTCTTTTTGCCTGGGGAGGAGAGGGCAAGCAACACCCCACCCCAGACTTAACAATTCTGAGATCGCTATACCTCAAACAAAAGGGAATATTCCAATAAATGGCATCATGGACTTAGGTCTATTCGGCCATTCAGTCTCTGTATTTCAAAACTTGCTCTAGGGGTCCTGACATTTCAAATACTATGATCAACTGTAAATCTTTTCAAATAAATTTGGTTCTATTAAAATATCTGTGTTGCTTGTGGACAACCATGATCTACAGTAATGTTCCTCTTCCACTAAAGTAGTTTGGAAGGAATGTCAACAATTCAACAGATGTATTTAAATGTGCCTCTGTAGCAACCTTTGGCATGAAAGGGCTATCTCATGGACACACTGTCTTTACTGACTACAAGGTAGGTAGAGATAATATACACGGACTGAAACTCCAAGATCCTCCTAGCACATTTAACAATTACTAAAATTAGAAGTTATGTACTTACCATAACGTTCCATCTGAGTAGGTGGATTCATTTGTCTGCAACCTGTGGGTATGGATCCGATATCGGATCCGAACCGGCATGGTTTATCCAGCTATGGATCCGAGCTCCTCCCCTCACCCATAATGCCCTGCTCTCCCTACATGACCTCAGATCGAGTTTGCCCTGCACCAAGTACCCTACCAAAGGGTAACACATCCTATGCAGGAAACTGACAAGGCCAGGGGGATAGGAGGGCGGGATGGTTGCAGACAACTGAATCCACCTACTCAGATGGAATGTTATGGTAAGTACATAACTTCTAAATCCGAAGTAGGAGAATTCATTTGTCAGCAACCTGTGGGACAGAGTCCCCAGCTACCTGAATCTTGGGCAGCCATCATGGAAGGATATTCCGGAGCACCGCGGAGCCAAAGGATGCTCTACCTCTAGACGTGATGTCCAGCTTGTAATGAGAAATAAAGGTATGAGATGAAGCCCAAGTGGCTGCTGAACAAATGTCATCCAGAGGAACCCTAGACTTAAAGGCCGCTGAGGTAGAGACAGACCGGGTCGAATGAGCATGGACTCCCTCCGGTGCGGGCCTCCCAGAAGCTTGGTAAGCTAACAGAATACACTGAGAAATCCAGCGTGACAAGGAAACATTGGAAATTGGCTTACCCAGATTGAATTTGGCAAAGGAAATGAACAATTGGTCGGATTGCCTATGACCAGCTGTCCTGTTAAGATAAAAACAAAGCTGCCTGTGAACATCCAAGGAATGCAGCTTGTATTCACCTTTGTTCTGATACTTAGGAAAGAAAACAGGGAGGTTGATGGACTGATTAATGTTCGCTTCCGAAGCTACCTTAGGAAGAAAGGAGGGATTGATCCTGAGGCACACCCAGTCTGGATGGAAGACCAAATAAGGCGGTTTCATGGACAGGGCTTGAAGTTCAGAAACTCTCTTAGCTGAGGTAATGGCTACTAAAAATGCAGTCTTAAGAGAGAAGAATTTTAGATCTACTGTGGCCGCAGGCTCGAAGGGGGGAGCGGTCAAGGCCTGAAGAACCAAAGAAAGATCCCACGGGGGAACAGTCTCTGACAGGGGGTCTAAGCAAAAAGGTGCCTTTTAGGAAGATTTTACATAACTTGGCAGACATAAGAGGCCCAGAGTCATGACCAACATGGTAATGAGAAATGGCTGCTAGCTGAATTTTGACAGTAGAACTACTGGCGCCATCATTAAAGAGAGTAGCAAGGAAGTCTAGAATCAAAGGAAGGGGAACCGTGAAGGGATCTAGACCTTGTCGCTCCGCCCATATGGAGAAACGCTTCCATTTACTGCAGTAAAGTTTTCTGGTAGAGGGTTTATGAGCCGCTACCAGAATGGCCTTAACTGGGGACGAGACACCGGGAGTCCTGATTAGGAGTGGAACTGGAGCAGCCAAGCAGTCAGCTTCAGGTTGTCCAGGTTCGGAGTTGGTAGGTTCGATGGGTGTGATATTAGATCTGGAATGGGATCTAGAATCCAAGGTGGATTCACTGAATGAGACCTTAGGTAAGGGAACCAGATCTGTCGAGGCCAGAATGGGGCTATGAGGATCATTCTGCACCCCAACCGAGAGGCTTTCTGAAGCACCTGGAGCATCAGAGGCAGAGGGGGTTATGCATAAAGAAGACTGGGAGGCCAAGCATGCACCAGAGCATCTCTCGGGGAATCCCCTGGAGGTGGGATTAGAGCGAAAAAACTGTCGCACTTGGTGTTTAAGGGAGAAGCAAAGAGATCACAACAGGGAGTCCCCCAGTGTGCGAAGATACGTTCCGCTACTTGAGCATTGAGAGACCACTCGTACAGGGAGAGAATGGTGCGACTGAGCTTGTCCGCAAGAATGTTGGACCTACCCAGAATATGCGTTGCGATGAGAAAGCGGTTGGTGGAGATCGCCCATTTCCACACTCTCATGGCTTCTCGACATAAAGGGTAAGACCTGGTTCCCCCCTGTTTGTTGATGTACCAGACCACCAACATGTTGTCTGACTGAATCGCAATTGCTCCCAGGGGAAGGAAGGCTTGAAGTGCTTGCAACGCCAAGAGCACCGCCCTCATTTCCAGAACATTGATATGCAGGGTGGTTTCTGAGTCGTTCTACGTGCCTTGGACCGTCCGGCCCGCAAAATGCCCCCCCACCCGAGGCGGGAAGCGTCCGTGGTCACTGTGGCGAGAGGGGGAGATGCACAAAAAGGGCGGCCACTGTGGAGAATGGAGCCACCACAAGAGAGACCGCTTGCAAGCCTTGCTGATTGCAATGGGGTGATGCAGGGAGAAAGAGAAATGATCATTGCACCTGAAGTGTCCACTGAAGTACCCGCATGTTCAAGCGGGCGAGTGGAAGAGGAGAAATCGCTGCCGCCATAGACCCTAGTGCCCTCAGGACCAATCCCGCAGGAACCGAGCTGGAGTGGAGGATGGCCCGCACCTGGAGTCGCAGATTCCAAACTCTGTCGGTTGTGAGAAAGGCCCTTAACTTCCTCGTATCTAACCTGGCTCCTATGAATTCAATTAACTGAGTAGAGACCAGGTTGGACTTTCCTACGTTTACCGTGATGCCTAGCCAGGGAGCTAGGCGAAGAAAAGAGTCTCTTGCCAAGGATAGTAGATGCCTTGTTGGGGCGGTGAGAAGCCAGTCGTCCAGGTACGGAAAGACCTGCACCCCCTGAAGCCTCAGGTGGGCCACAACCACTGCTAATACTTTGGTGAACACCCTGGGGGCTCTGGTGAGACCAAAGGGAAGGACCCTGAACTGGTAGTGACTGGATCCCAGCCGGAAGCGAAGAAACCTCCTGGATCGTCTGTCCATTAGTATGTGGTAGTACGCATCCTTGAGGTCTATAGAGCACATCCAGTGATTCTTTCCTAGAAGGGGGAGGATGGATTGTAGAGTGACCATCCGGAACTTCTCCTAGGGAACTGCCAGATTTAATAGGGACAGGTCCAGAATGGGTCTTAGGTCCCCCGTCTTTTTTGGCACTAAAAAGAACCTGGAGTAGAACCCTGATCCGATCTGGTCTGGGGGGACGGGCTGGATGGCTCTTTTTCTTAGCAGATGGCCAATTTCTGCTGAAGCGGCCTCCCTCTGATCGGGTGGAACGTCGGGGAGGTATTTTAATTTTGGGACGTGAAGAAAAGGGATTTTGTAGCCTCTGGAGAACCCAGCGGTCTGATGTTATGGACTCCCATGCCGCTAGGTGCTCCGAAAAACGTCCCCCCGACTGCCTCCAGAGTGAAGCAGTCAGGCAACCCCTCTGGGTTGCTGCGTGGGCCGTTCAGAGAAAGGTTCTCTGGACCCAAAATTCCTGGGAGCCCCTCTGCCCATGGGGCAGCGTCCTCCCTGTCCACCTCTGCCACGAAGGACTGGTTGTCCGGAGCGGGCTGGGATTACTGTGACTTCCAGAACCACATCTTCTTCTGGCCCTTTTGGTTCCCAGAGTAGGACCTCTGGGGCACAGAGAAGCGGACTCCGATGGCAGACAGCGTCTTCCCATCCTTCTCGCTCTGGACCAAGGTGTCGCGAACCATCTTCCCAAAAAGGGCAGAACCGTCAAAGGGGGCGTTCGCGAATGACGCCTTGATGGGCTCCGTGAAATCGCAATGGCGGAGCCAGGCCTGGCGTCTTATGACTAGGCCCACTCCTGCAGCTCTAGCGGCTCCCTCGATAGCATGGGAAAGTAACCGCATAGAGGTATTGGTCACGGAACGAAGAGTGGCCATACGGGTGGAGTGCAAAAGTTTGTCCTCCTCCGACATGGACTCTGGGGGGGATGCAGCGTATTCTTTGATAAGATCGCGCTGCATCCTAATGACATGTGCCAAATAGTTGAGCGCCCTCACTGAGAAGGTCGCTGAATAAGAAGTTATGTACCTACCATAACGTTCCATGTTAGTTGTCTTCTCTCGCCTTCTTTCTTGCTTGATGGGTTCGGAGCCGATCCTCGGCCCGACTGCACTTGCTTTAGCTCGAGAACTCCTTTTACCAGCTCGAGGCAGCCCCATATCCCATGATGCAAGGCAGTAAGTACCCAGATCTCGTTTGTTGACAAAGGGCAATAACACCAAGCATAAAATACTTCCCAAAGGAAGAAGAAACTTACAGATGGAAAAAGGACCAGGTCTGAATGGTCTTTAGCATAATAGTTTCTTATACAAGGTCTGTCCAGGCCAGGGGGAAGGAGGGAGGGTCGCAGGAAAGAAGGCGAGAGAAGACAACTAACATGGAACGTTATGGTAGGTACATAACTTCTTAATGTTAAGTTGTCAATCTCGCCTTCATTCTTGCTTGATGGGACCGCGTCCCTAGCACCTCTATCCTGGGTGGCTCAATGGAACAAACTCTTGAGGACTGTAGAGCCAAAACTGGCTCTGTCCCTGGAGGCCAAGTCCAATTTGTAATGGGAAACAAAAGTGTGAGGAGTGGCCCAAGTGGCCGCTGCACAAATAGTGTCCAAAGGCAGTCTAGCTTGAAAAGCTGTAGAAGTAGCTAAACTCCTAGTTGAATGTGCTTTAGGTTTTGAGCACAGCTGTTTTCCCCTGATCGTATAAATTTCAGTGATGACCGAAGAAAGCCATCTGGACAAAGTCACTTTAGAAACAGGAAGGCCTTTTTTATTATCCGCATAGGAAACAAAAAGTTGATCAGATTTTCTAAATTTTTTGTTCTGTCCAAATAATATCTAAGCTGACGGTGGACGCCAAGATAATGTAGCTTTTGTTCAGCTCTATCTGAATAGTTAGGAAAAATACAGGAGATCAATGGATTGATTCAGATTGTTTTTGAAGCGACCTTAGGTAAAAAGGATGGATTAGTTCTCAAAGATACTCTGTCTTTGTGAAAATCAAATAGGGGTCGAACCGAAGAGCATGAAGTTCAGACACCCACCTGGCAGATGTAATAGCCACTAGGAATAAAGTTTTCCAAGAAAGATATTTCAGGGAACAAGAAACAGCTGGCTCGAAGGGGGGAAGAATCAAGGATGTCAGCACTAAAATTAGATCCCACTGAGGAGGAGGATTCCTGATTGGAGGCTTTAGTAGGAAAATTCCTTTCAAGAAGGCCCTGCAGAGCCTATGGGACATAATATTATGATCTGCTATCCCGACATGAAAATTAGAAATAGCAGCCAACTGAACTCTGACTGTGGAAGAAGAGGAGCCTGCATGAAAAATCTCTGTTAAGAAGTCCAGAACTGCCTGAACAGGGGCAGTAAAAGGATCAATATTTTGGGCCTTAGCCCAATAAGAGAAACGTTTCCATTTGCTTGTGTAAATCCTCCTGGTAGAGGATTTTAGTGAAGCTACTATGATATCTCTAACTGGGTTAGAGATCAAAGGAAGCCTGGCTAAGGAAGGAAGTGGAGCAACCATGCTGTGAGGTTGAGAGAAGGGATTGACCGGTGCAGCTGACCGGATTGGTGAATCAGTAGATCTGGCACTGGGTCCAGATGCCACGGCTGCACCAAAAGGTGATGATGGAGGAACGGAACCAAACTTGTCGAGGCCAGTAAGGGGCAATGAGAATCAATTTGGCTCTCAAAACGGTAGCTTTCTGGATCACCTGAGGGATCAGAGGAAATGGAGGAAGGCATAAAGAAGTCCCTGGGGCCAATCCTGGGTCAGAGCGTCTCTGGGGATGGCCTGATAGAGGGAAGAGGCTGAAGAAGTCTGGACATTTGCTGTTTTGGGGAGTAGCAAAAGATCGCAACATGGACGACCCCATTCCAGAAAAATCTCTTCCGCTATGGATTGCTTGAGAGACCACTCGTGAGGCATGAGAATAGCTCTGCTCAATCTGTCCGCTATAATGTTGGTTTTCCCAGGGATATGCGTTGCTACCAGAAACCGATGAGAGGAGATCGCCCATTGCCATAGTCTGAGCGCTTCTCGACACAAGGGGTAGGACTTGGTTCCGCCCTGTTTGTTGATATACCAAACTACAGACATGTTGTCTGTGTGGACTGCAATTGTCCCTACGGGAAGAAAGTCGTTGAGGGCTTGCAACGTTAAAAGCACTGCTCTCATCTCCAGGACATTTATGTGCAGATGGTACTCGAACGGTTGCCACGCCCCATGAACCATGCTGCCCTGACAATGACCCCCGCACCCGATCAGGGAGGCATCCGTGGTGACAGTGGCTATCGGGGACGGAGGTACAAAGCACCTGCCTTGGTGAACCTGAGACGATGTGATCCACCAAGCAAGATGTTCTTTGCATGTTTGTGTCACCAGAATCTGGTGATGCATTGGGAGTTGCTGGTATGACCACTGTGTGAACAGCATCCACTGAAGGAGGCGCATGTAGAATCGAGCCAGGGGAAGAAGAGTAATGGCCGCAGCCATGAGACCTAATACCTTTAGAACCATTCTGGCCTGTACTTTCTTGCTGGCCAGAATGATCCTTACATGAGTCTGAATGTCTGAAACTCTTTGTTCTGTAAGGGTAGCTGACATCCGAACAGTGTTTAAGTTTGCGCCTATGAAGGTAATAGACTGGCAGGGCGATAAGGATGACTTTTCAAGTTGACTGAGATGCCCAAATGAGAACAAAGGTCTATTGTGTAATCCCTGGCTTGTATAAGCTGATGCCTGGTGGTGGCTGACAGGAGCCAGTCGTCGAGATACGGAAACACCTGGAATCCTTGACATCTCAGGTGAGCCGTGACCACTGCCATGCATTTGGTGAACACTCTGGGGGCTGTAGTGAGACCAAAGGGCAGGGCTCTGAACTGGAAGTGACTGGACCCCAGCCGCAAGCGGAGAAATCTCCTGGAGCGTCTGTGAATTTTGATGTGATAGTACGCATCCTGAAGATCTATTGAGCACATCCAGTTGTCCTTCTGTAAGAAGGGCAGAATTGACTGAAGAGTGACCATTCGGAATCTTGTCTTCCTGACAGACTTGTTGAGTCTGCTGAGATCCAATATTGGTCTCCAGTCTCCCGTCTTTTTGGGGACCAAAAAGAACCTTGAGTAGATTCCGGCTCTGAATGGTCTATTGTAACTGGCTGAATGGCTCTTTTGCAGTAGTTTTGCGATTTCTAACTCTGCAATCTCCCTTAGACCGGGTGGTACATCTGGAAGGGAACTTGAGGGAAGGACTTTCCTCGAAAGGAATTATGTAACCCTTGGATATGATCGACTGTACCCATCTGTCTTGAGTGAGGGAATGCCAGGCTTCTGGGTACAGTGATAATCTTCCCGACTGCCTCCAAGGAGGGACAGCCGGGCAACACCTCAGGGATGCTGAAAGGGCTTATCAGAGAGAGGCTCCCTGTTTCCCTGGTTCTTCGGACCCCTCTGCCTCTAGAGCAGCGTCTGTTGTTGTTACCCCTCTGCCTCTAGGGGTAAACTGACCACGTGAATCGGCGTGACTCCTTGGGATTTACGGAACCACATCTTCCCACCCTTCTGTCCTTTGGGATAAGGCCTAGAAGGGGTGGAAAACGGACTCCAACAGCAGAAAGAGTCTTGCCGTCCTGCTCACACCTGGTCAAGGTCTCCTTCACCTGAGGGCCAAACAAAGCTGACCCATCAAAGGGAGAATTTGTGAAGGACGCCTTAAAGGGATCCATAAAATCACATAGCCGCATCCAGGCTTGGCGCCTAAGAGCCACACCTGTGCCTGCGGCTCTACTCGCTCCATCCGCAGCATAAGATATTAGCCGCATGGAGGAGTTAGCAATGGAATTGAGGGTTCCTAGCTGCGAAGCAATCTTTTCTTGAGCCCCTGCAGCTGTAGGATCCTGAACTACTTCTCCCAGCTCCTTCAGGATATCTCTCTGGAGTCTGGTGAAGTGACAAAGATAATTCAGCGGACGCATAGCAAAGGTCGGTGAGAAAAACATCCGCTTGCGTACCTATCCATGGTCCTAGAGTCCTTATTAGGAGGATGGACGGGCACGGAAGGATCTACAAGTTCCTTTTTGGTGGCCGCAGCCACCACCATGGCATCAGCGGGGACACCCTTGGTAAGGAATTGTTTGTCACTAGGGGCAGTGATAAATTTAGAAGGCCTCCTAGGGACTGGCTCTACAGAGTCAGGAGCTGTCCACGCCTTCGTGCAATAACCTGCATAAGGGGGTCGAAGGCGGAGACACCCAGGAGGTGGAGGGCCGAGATCCAAACGCCTCTAGGTATACTGACTCATCCTCAGAGGGATTGTTGGTGGGCCAGTTTCCCCTCTGTTTGAGAAGTTCTAGGATGTCTGAGAAGGAGACATCCTCAGAGGGGATCTAGGGATCCCTCTGACTCATCAAAGTCAGTATCCAAGTGACAGACTCGGGAGTCTACATGCTTCCTCTTACAAGTCCTCTTCCTAGGAGGATCTCCCGAAACATCAGGAGAATCCTCGGAAGAGGGGAAATTCCCAATGGGGAAACCTGAGGCGGAGGATCTCTGGGTCCTGTAGCAAGAGAAGTGGCAGAGATGTCAACAGGTACCATAGAGGTAGGAGCTACGGGAATAGACTGCTGACTGATACCAGTGGCCATTACACTCTTCATCACCTCGAATGCTCCCCCCCCAGGCAGGTCCGAGAGAACCCGCTCCAAGAGCTAGGAACTCCAGGGACCACCGAACCGGCAGTCTCCGCGGCAGATGTCGGAGCCGTGCGCACCCCGGCCGTGGCTCCACGCCGAAGAGCGGCTTCGGCCAAGCGTCCGATGCCACTCACCCCTCGGAGGAGACCATGGAAGCCCGACCACCGAATCCCTCTAAGGAAGAGGAGATAAGAGTAGGGCTGAAGGAACAGAAGGGGTATCCGCCCTCCAGCCGTAGCAATAAGCGTACCCGAAGACGCCAACGCCAAGCTTTGGGGCAGAGTTGAAGGAGGGACAGAAACGGGGTGTGGACCAACAGTCGCCTGCTGAGACGGACTGTGTAGCATTTGGGCCAGTACCTGTGACTTGAGTAATCTACTGACCACTCTCTAGGTCATGATCTGACAACCTGGATGACCTTGAAGATCGGCTCCGATGGCTCCGTTCCGATAGAAGAGGCGGCGAGCCGAAAGTATCGGCTCCAAGGAAGGAGACCTCGACCTCTTCCTGGAATGAGCCATCGGAGCCGATACTACAGATCCTGTCGGCGCCGACTTCGGAGCCGACAGAACGTTCGATGTATCGGCTCCAGCCGGAGCCGATACAGCCACCAAAGTAACGGTGTCGGAGCCGATCGAGCCGACACCGATGCCTGTGCCACATGGGTGTCGGAGCCGATCGGAGCCGACATCGGCGGTCAAAATAGGTTCGGCACCGATAGCCATCGGTGCCGGCGCTTTAAAGCCAGAATCGGCTCCAGCCGAGCCGATCTCGACTCAGTACGAAGTCGGAGCCGAGGCCGCAGGCTTAGGAACAGAAGCCTGGGCCTTGGAAACTCTTGCTGGTTTTGATGGAGCCGACTTAGCCGGAGAGCCCTCCGGCTTAAGAAGGCCCCTAAGAACCAGTTTGTTATGTCTCTCCTGCAGGACTCTCTGGCTGAAGGAGTGACAAATAGCACAGGAGTCCTGCAGGTGAAGAGGGCCCAGACAATACAGGCAAGAAGTGTGACCGTCTGTCAGAGACATCTTCTGACAGCACGAGTCACACTTCTTAAAACCTGAGACCCTCTCCTTTGACATGGTGCCGAAAAACACACACACACACACCAGTCAAAAATTAACTTAAATAAATACCAAGAGGTATTCTACAAAACCAATACACACACCCTAACGGGGGGGGATGGGAAGGGTTTTTTAAGATACACTAACAAAAAATAAAGGAGACAGGAAATTTCTGTCAGAAAGGGAATAATATAAGTTTAAAACTATCAATACAAGGTTTTTTAGTAAAAAGGGGCTTAAAACTTCACAAAAGTGAACAACTTACCAGGAGCTGGTAAAGAGAAGACCTCCCAAGCGGCAAACGAGATCTGGGTACTTACTGCCTTGCATCATGGGATATGGGGCTGCCTCGAGCTGGTAAAAGGAGTTCTCGAGCTAAAGCAAGTGCCGAGTCGGAGCCGAGGATCGGCTCCGAACCCATCAAGCAAGAATGAAGGCGAGATTGACAACTTAACATCTAAACATTCGCTTCCCCAAGCGGCCCATCATCCGAGACTCCTTGCTCGGGGGATGGACTGAGCGACTCTCCTGAGCGAGTTCCCTCTTAGTGGCTGCTGCCAACAACATGGCATCTACCGGGGGTCTAACCACAAATGAAGAAATATGTCCGGAATGCAGAAACACCAACAGGCAGATAGTAAACAGCTCACAATAAAGAAAAATCCAAGGATGAAATAATTTAATTTAAAATACTGCTCCATTACATGTAGTGGTGTGTTTGTAAAGTGCATTGTTAGGGTTACCTTTCTGTATATCATAATAATGTTCATACACCCGCTTACAAAGTGGTCTTTCGGTCTTTCCGACATAAAATGATTGGCAAGACTGGCACACCGCCAAATATACAACTCCAAATGAATGACAGTTGTAAAATCTAACTGAAGAAATTTTTCTATTTCTACCTTCCAGGTAGACTTTTTCCTTGTTTAAAATGTATTTACATTGGGAACACCGCCCACATTTGTAGGTCCCCTTCTTTTGATCTCTCAAATGGTGATATTGTATATCCTGCTCCAAAATTCTTTTAATATTAAAACCTTTCCGATAAACAGTTTTAACTCTCTTGTCCTTAAGACCACTTAAATCCGTTAAATCCTGAGAGGATTTAAACTCCTTTTCAATAATATTAGTAAGATTGCCAACATTGGCACTGTATTCTGTAATGAAAAGCAGGTAATCACTCTCAATTACCGAGGTGGTAGTACCCTGTTTAATCCCTACTTCTAGATGCCCTTCCCCCAAAATAGGCTTGAACCTGGTAGGTCTTCTTCCTTTAATGACTTCATCCTTAACTGAATTAATCATATATGTGGGATAACCCCTTTCAAGGAACAAAGAGGGGAGTTTGTCAAACTCAAGATCAAATTGTGCACCCTGTGATGTCATCCGTGACACCCTAACAAACTGCCCTTTGATAATTCCTCTCTTTTGAAATCCTGGATGAGAACTGTGAAAGTGTAAATAACTATTTGAAAATGTGGGTTTCCTATATACTTTAGAGGTAAACCCAAATGGGTTTTTACTAATAGTAACATCCAGATAGTTAACTGTTTTTTCAGAAATCTGGTGTGTAAACTTTAGGAATGTAGTAGTAGTGTTAATATAGGAAAGGAATGAATCTATGATATCAATAGGGCCAGTCCAAAAGATACAAATGTCATCCAGGAACCTAGAGTAGTGAATCCAGTTACTAGCATTACTCACTATTATGAATGAATTTTTCCTCCCAAACTGCCATGATGATGTCAGCATAGGTTGGAGCACAATTTGCCCCCATAGATACCCCACTGGTCTGTTGGAAGTATTCACCACCATAGAACACACAGTTGTTTTTCAATACTAGCTCCAAGAGACCAGTAATCATGATGACATCATTGTGTGAAATTCCTGGGCATTCCCAAAGGGCCTCCTCAATCCATTCTAACCCTGTTTCGGTAGGAATTACGGTAAACAGGTCCACCACATCTATAGTCAAAAAGATGAGATTTGGTCTATATAGATCTGGAGTAATCTTACGTAGGAATTCCCAAGAGTCCTTGAGCAAATGGGATTCTTTCCCCCAAACCTGTTTAAGTTTCCAATCTAGAAATTTAGAAATGGAATGAGTCTTAGAACCTTGTGCTGCCACTATAGGTCGTAGTGGTGGATCCTCAACACATTTGTGTACTTTAGGTATCCCAAATATGGTAGGCACCTTAGGGGAAGGGGTTTCTAAAAAGGAATAAATATCAAATTCAATTACCTCCTGGTCAAGCAAGTCCTTAATTGCCAGGTCAATCTTTTGGTATGAAAGGAAAATCTCATTAATGGAGGTCAAGGAATATTTGTTAGTGTCATACAAAATATTATTCATTTTACTTTCGTACAAAATCTGACTCATAAAAACAGTACCCCCACCTTTGTCGGGTTGCATAATCCTCAAAGAATAGTTATGTGCTAGATCGTGTAATAGGTTACTTTCTTCATAACTTAAACTGTTTTCAAAATTAACCTGGGATAGTTCCTGACAAATTAGTTTTTCTATTCTAGTTTCTAAATTACTAAGGTGAGGGTGCAAAGGAGGGTGAAAGGTACTAGACTTCTTAAGTAGTAAACTTGGAGCCACTGGAGTACTACCAAACAGATGTTCAAGATTCAGTTTACGAATGAACATTTTTAAATCTAGAATAGTGTTAACTAAATGGCTACCTCTTGTCGGAACAAATTTAAACCCCTTGGTAAACAAATCAAAACAGGTATTGGTAACCGGAACATCACTATAGTTGTAAATATGATACCCATTCTTACTGAAGCACTGATACATGCCAATACTACTGATGGAAATACCACTAGTTATTGCCATTCCTGGTTCCTGTTCCTCTTCCACCCCTGCACTCGTTTTTCCTTCTACCGGGGGTCATTGGCTCCAGTGGGGACGGTCAGCAGGGGGGCTAAGAATCCTGTCCAGCCTCTTGGGGATTGGCTCCACGGTGTCCGGTTCCTTCCACGCCCTGGTGGTAATAAGGTCCACCAGGGGGTCGGCAGGAGGGGACACCCAAGAGGTAGACAGGCCCGCTTCAAATGCCTCCAAGAACACGGATTCATCCGAGGAAGACTTTGGGGCAGACCACCCACCTCTTACACGTAACATTTCCATGATGTCTCCAAAGGAGACATCCTCAGGGGGTGATCTTGGAGAGCCTTCCCCTTCCTCCAAGTCCGTGTCTTCAGTTAAAGACTCGGGGGAGTCTATGTGCCTCCTCTAACATGTGTGCTTGCGAGGTGCTTCCTCGGGGGGGGGGCTGTCCAAGGAGCCCTCGCCAGCGGTGTCCAGTTCCAAAGGAACTGCTTGGGGCAGTGAAACAGGCTGTCCCAGTGGCCGGGTGACGGAAGCCCGATCCAGAGCAGATGGAGTGTGGAACGGAGCCGAAGCAAGGGCCGGGGGTCCGGATGCCCTCAACAGAGCCCTCTCCACTACATCAAAAGCTGAGGGGAGCCAGCCTCGACCAAAGGATCCGAAAGTCGGCTCTCCCTCGGATCCGAGGAGTGGATCGGAGCCGGCGCCGAGCCCCTCAGATCCGAGGGACCAGTGCGCTCCGACACGGACGGCGCCGAAGGCACACTGAGTCCCTCGGATCCGACAGACGGGCCAAGGCTCCGAGAGGTCGGATCCGACAAACTTGAGGGCAGGGTCGGATCCGAAGTACCCAGTACTGTCGGCGCCAACCCACCCCCGTCTCCTAAGCTGCCTGGCTCCAAGCGCTCCGAGCCCGGGTAGCGGGTCGAAGAAGGAGCTATGGGCTTGAAAAATGGGGTCGAGCTCCCGCCCCGGGGGGGGGGCAGGAGCACTCCCATCTGCATCTGGGCCTGGATGAACCTTCGCATCATCCGGTCCAGATCAGCGTCGGAGAGGCTGTAGGTAGACCTCGATGAGGCTACCGAGGTAGGCCTTGAGTGCCGCCTCGATAGCCTCGAAGGAGGTCGGGTCTCCTCCTCCTCAGGCCCCGGTGAAAAACATGGGGACTGGAGCCGAGGAGGAGGAGAGCCAGCAGCCAGAAAGGCTGGAGGAGAAGCCCGCTTAGCCGGCGGGGCCGAGACGGAGGTCTCGGCCCGCCGCTTGTGGTGCTTCTCTCTCCGGTCCTTCTTCCTGGCTTCCCTCTCCTCCGAACCCGTAGAGGGAGTTTGAATCCCGGGAAGAGGAGGTGGAGCAGGCAAGGCAGTAACCGCCGAAGCAGTCACTACCAACGGGGCGGGGGCCGAAGCCGAGTCCGGGGGTAAGACACCCACCAAGACCAGCTTCGACCTCCGCTCCTTCAATGCCCTGGGGTTGAACCCTGCACAGATTGAACACCCAGAAGTGAGGTGTTCAACCCCAAGGCATCGAACGCACTGAGTGTGGCCATCAGCAGGGGACAGCTTATGGCCACACTCGGAGCATTTTGAGAAGATTGCCTTTGGGGCCTCAGACATACTAACTTTTTTTTTTTAAAAGAAAAAATTAAACACACACACACACACCGAAGGCCCCAAAGAAAAACACACACTCACACTAGCTACGTGCCAGAGAGGGGAGGGTACACAAAATAAAGTTAACTTAACCCAAAAATAATATATATAGGAAGGGAACCTAACACTTTCACACAGTTAAAGTATTTTTAAACAGAAATAACCCTTATAAAATACTGAAAAACGACTTAGCTTATGGTGCTCGAAATCTAGGCTGTCACCATGAACGCGGCAAACTAGATCTGAGGTCATGTAGGGAGAGCAGGGCATTATGGGTGAGGGGAGGAGCTAGGAGCTCGGATCCATAGCTGGATAAACCATGCCGGTTCGGATCCGATATCGGATCCATACCCACAGGTTGCTGACAAATGAATTCTCCTACTTCAGATTCATATTTTCCATGAAAGGAACTTTAGGCTTGCAGAAGAACCTAGTTCAAAGGAAGTGTGTGTTAGACCTTCTAGTACAAAACATAAGCCTCATAGCGGTAAATAGCCTTTCCGTGAAAGACTGAGAACAAAAATGCTTTTAAGAAATGTTTTGCAGATTTTACAGAGGCTAAGGAAAGAAAATTAGACATCTAATGAAAATCTGACATGGCAGACAAATGAACTGCAATAGAAGAAATGCTAAGACCCAGGCAGGTATATTCCTAGCCTTAAGCAGCATTCTACCATCACCCAGAATGATGCCTCAATACAAACAGAAAATGACTGACTAACAATTGGCATAGTTTCTGATGTCATTCCAAGGGGATCCAGTACCTGACAGCCTAGAAGGACATGACTGACGGACCACAATGCTTTGCCAGAGATGGCCTTTATCTGTCTCCCCTGGGCTTCAGGCTTTTGGCAAAGGCTCTTGCCTCCTCCATAGTGCTTTTTTTAGGCAAAGTCATGATGGCAAAATTACCAATGTGAAAAATTCTTCTAGATGGTCATACTGCTAAATGCTAAGAGTCTTAGCATGAAACTGCACTCATTACAAGCATTCCTCGCCCAGGAGGATACTGACATTTGTGCAGTCACTGAAACCTGGTTTAAAGCTGTGCAAAGCACACCAGCCTTACCAGGTTACCCATCCTACCATACTTTCAGACCCCAAATGGAGGGCTACAAAGCCAAAGGAGGTGGAGTTTTAATATTTATCAAAGACGTACACACCACCTCCAGGCTGGTCCAGCAGTGTGATGCACAGGAGACACTCCAAGTGCAGTTAACTGTTGACAAAACACCTATTCAAATCATTGCTAGTTACACACACCCCAAACATGACTCAGGACATCCACTACACCCATCTGGACTTACTTAAATCCATCAAGACTCAACCCTCTACCCTAATCCTGGTGACTAACTACCCAACCAAAGAGTGGAAACCTATTCTAGCCCAAACATGAATGCCCAAAGATTCCATAACTTCATCAATGCTAATACTTTGGATCAGTTGGTTGACATCCCCATGAGAGGTGTAAATATCCTGGACCTGGTACTAACCAACATGAGTAGTCACTGTAGCATCCCTCCAGTGCCATCCCTTCTTTAAGATCGGAACATAAAGCAATCACTTTCAAAGTCACCATCTTCCCTGACCCCCCCCCCCCTTTGCCAGGGTCAAACAAAAAACTTTTCCAAAGGTGACTACAATCTCCTGAGAGCAGGTACAAGCAACTTCACAGCCACCATCCCTTCAGTTGGAACTAGCACTAATGTCCAAGCCTACACCAAAAAACTATATGAACACCTACATGGCTGCATAGACTCAGCAATATCTGTCAGGACCAAATCATCTTCTTCAAGGAAGAGTAAACATGTCTGGTGGACAGCAGCAATAAACAAACTCTATAACAAAAGGAAGAAAATGCTGTCCAGGACCAATACGGAGCAGGTGTCAAGTTGGAAGCAATCTCTTCTTTGTCTGAATAAGCAAATGAGGTCACTGGTGAAATCCTCCAAGGCTAACTTACTGTCCAAATTGGCCACATCCACCAAGGACAATCACAAGGCCTTCTTCACATTCGTTCGCAATCTCAAAGATAACACCCAAATTTGCTCTGAACTGGTGGTCAAGAACACCACATGCACAAACGCCATTGATATTGCCAACCTGCTGGCAGAGAGGTTCAGTGAAAACTTCACCCCCCTGTTCCCCCCCATCAGTAAACCAGGACATACCCAGCACCTGCCACGCCTACCCTCATCATCAGGGAGCAGGTCTTTAATGCTCTCTCAAAGGCAAAAATACAGCCTCCATGGGACCCAACAACATCCCTGGCTGCATCCTACATGAACTCAGGTATGAGCTCTCCGCACCATTAGGCACCCTATTTAACCAAAGTCTGAGCAGTGGCTTCATCCGAGCCAAAAGGAAGACAGCCACTGTCATCCCTCTACACAAAGGTGAAGCGTCCATCGACTCAGGCAATTATAGGCCCATCAGAGCATTACAATGGACCTTAAAAACAAGGACATTGGCAACCTCCAAACGGTTGACCCCACACAGTTTGGTTTTGTCAAAGGGAGATCATGCATGTTAAACTTGGTTGACCTCTTCGAAACAGTCACCAAAGCCATGGATGAGGGGAAGA
This sequence comes from Protopterus annectens, assembly GCF_019279795.1. NCBI lineage: Eukaryota > Metazoa > Chordata > Ceratodontiformes > Protopteridae > Protopterus > Protopterus annectens. The sequence goes on from NC_056728.1 coordinate 780,204,023, forward strand.
TGGTGCACACAGCCTACTGTGACCTAGCCAAAGCCTTTGATACTATTCCACACTCGGGCATAACAGATAAACTCTCCCAGCTAGCCAACAACCCATATGTTGCCAGATGGGTAGTTAACTGGCTTACTGATAGAACCCACTCTAGTAGTGGACCTGTAATTAGTGGCGTACCCCTAGGACTGGTCTTGGGGCTTCAACTATTTGGAATATACTTTTCTGCTGTTTTGGATATACTTTTCTGAAGTGCAAGTCAAAATCAGTGGTCTGTGGCTGACTAAGTTTGCAGATGACTGCAAGCTGGGTGCAGTCTTAAATTCCCCTAGTGATGTGAACATCCTCCAAGAGGGCCTTACTCAAACTAATGACTGGTGCCAAAAGTATGGCATGAAACTGAATGCCAATCCCTTTGGGGAAAATGGCATCCCCACTAATTATCACATTAATAACAATGTACTAAGCAAACAATCAGTCGTGAGGGACTAGGGCACGCAGGTTGATAGCAACCTGACTTTTGGCCACCACATTGCCTCCATTGTACAGAAGGCTTTCTACATGGTCCACCTCACAATTAAGGGCATTTCATCCAGGAATAAGGAGGTCATAACATCCCTGTACTCCTCCCTCATCAGACCCATTATTTAGTACAATGCCCCCTTTAGCATGTACTTTGCCAAGCACATGCAGTAGCTGGAGAGACCAGAGAGGTTCTTGACCAGGAAAATCCAAGGTCTCAAACATCTATCCTATACTGATAGGCTAAAAGCCCTGTCCCTCTACAGACTCTCATACAGCCTCCTCAGAGGTGACCTGTGCCTGTCATACAAGGCCATCTCTGACCCAGCCTTGATGGAGTTGCAGTATATTTTTAAGTCAAACTCCACTTGCGCAACACACACACACACACACACACACACACACACACACACACAAGGCCTCAACCTGGTCTGTGACATTAACAGAGCTTGTTTGCAGGACAGATTTGTGTCCTAAAGACTCCCCCCATCTGTGGAAAAGACTCCCTCTCCATGTCAAGACCACCTCACTAGCCCTGCTTAAGAGGAATCTGGACTGGCTGGGAAACAGAAAATACACCTCTGGGATCCCACTTGTATCCCTGCTGGACAGGGGAAACAAGTGCTGATTTTGTGGGAACATGGGCTTAATTCTTTGCTAGACTTATAAGGCCCTACAGGCCAGTAGCCTACTATCGTCCTATGAACACAAAAAAAAATGCCAGAAAGAATCTAGAACAACCATAGCTAGGGCTTTAAAAGAATTAATGACCTGGACCAGTGAGTAAATAGAAAATTTTAAATCCCTGCTTTTGAAAGTCTTTCTAGTGACAGATTTTTAGACAGAAGACAGAATTTGGATCACTCTCTCTGGATATTCAGTGTCTGTGGCTATTAACAGAAGTTGAGAAACCAAGCAAGTAGGCACGGTGGGTTATGGGCCAGGTAAGGCCTACCATATGGGTGAGAGAGGAGCACTTTGGCTTCTGAAACAGGAGGCAAGAGAACTGCAGCAGATGTTGCCACAACTGTTGGTGTAAAAAAGGGCTAAAAAAAAATGACACTGGCCACAAACAAGTTCACTTTCTCCAGGAATACATGATTTAGCAGAAATTGTGTAAATGCATAAAGGAAACCTGAAGGCCACTTCATGTTGAGAGCATTTCTGGGGACACAATTTTGAGGCAGGAGTAAATGGAATAAAATTGCTGCATTTTGAGTTGGTTAGGGATGCAACACTGGCTGAGAGACAACTCAGAAAACACCAGTAAACACTGGCAAAGCCAGTCCATTAGAGATATGTCTTGACCTGCTATGCGACCAGCAAAAGGAAAATGACTGGCTGTACAAGCCCCTTCACACACCCTCAAAGCCTTCAAATATAGGGAACAGAGAGTCAGCAAAGCACTGACGTATTATTGGTAAGGGTGGCAACAGCATTTGGTAGGAGGGAATACTACAATGTCTGCAAGATGAGAAGGACTGCCCTTACTTCCAAAATACAGATGTGCAACAAGGCTCATGTCTGTGATGATGCATCATAGATCGCCTGCTTCTGAAAATGCCTCCCATCCTAGAGCTAAGCCTGTGGTTGCTGACACAGTGGGAGTACAACAAAGGAAGGGACTGCCCAGAGACAAATGACGCTAGGAGTTCACCAATGAATGTGATTCCTGCACATTCTGCTAGGAAAGTCAAGAAGGTCAAGAACATGGTTTCAGTGAAGCTTCACAGTCCATTAAAATATTTGTATACAGTAATAGAGACAGAGTAAAATAAAAAATGAGGATATCATCAGCACAGGGCCTTTAAACAAAGATGCAGGAAACACATGCTGATCATGTGAAAAGTGTCTAAGAAAGAAACATCCATGCCTATGAAAGAGAGGCTCATAACACAAAGTGATGAAAGTTAAGGTCTGCAAGGGACCAGATAAAACTATGTGGTAGTTGCCAAGATTACCAAGGAGTGAAACAGATGAAGGAAGTAATCCTTCTGAAAGGTACAGATGTGTAAATAAATTTACTATAACAGTGGATGTTAAAATAATAACTGCTCCAGTAATATCCTGCATAGGCTAGAACAGCTTGTCAGCTTTCAAAAAGTACAGTTGTGTAAACTTACCATAAATGCAGATGTTTGAGTGCATTCACTGTTGCAGTCATCACATTTGGGTTATCTGCTTGCAGTAGCCCTCAGTCGGCCTGATTATCAAAGTCTTGGGTCCTGCATCAGTTGCTGTCTCATCTTCCATGACGTCAGTTAGTCAGGGGTATAAAGCATGCAGCCGATGCCATTACACCAGTTTTTCTTGTCCCAGATGTCAGGTGCCTCCATAATGGGAAGCAATTGTATATAAGGTTACACCTCCAACAACCCTTCTTGCTGAAGTGATGGCTAGAAGGAAGGCTTCTTTCCAAGAAAGGAATTTCACCTCTGCCTTTGCAGCTGGCTCAAAGGGAAATAGAGTGAGCTTTTCCAATACAAAGTTAAGGTCTCAGGCTGGAGTAGGGGCTCTCCTGGGTGGTCTTAAGTTTTTGGCCCCTCTGAGGAATTGCTTCAGCAGTGGATGAGAAAAGAGGGGTGGTTCTGTATTGCAATGAGCTGAAATGGCTGAGGCATGAATTTTGATGGAGGAAGAGGAAAGGCCCTTGTGAAGCATCTCAGTTAATTATTGAAGAATATGAGGCAAATTGGGTGCTGCTGTGCCCATCCCCTGAGTTTGGCTCCATCAACAGAATCTTTTCCATTTTTCAGCATAGGATTTTCTAGTACTAGGCCTCCTTACCTCCAGAATGACATCAATCACTTGCTTACTGAGGGGATGGTAATGGAGAGATCAGGTAATTAGCCAGGGCTGCCAGGATCAGGGTTTGAAGTTGTGGGTGCAGAATCTGGCCCTCCTGCTGGGACAGCAGGGCAGGGGTCTGAGGCAGGTGCCATGGTGCCAGCAGTGACACACTACGCAAGAGGGGGTACCAGTGTTGGCATAGCCAGTCTGGTGCAATCAGTATCATCCTTGGTTTGTCCTGTTTGATCTTTAGTAGTACCTTGGAGAGGAGAAGCAGAGGGGGAAAGGCATAAACTGATAGTTTTTTCCAGGTGAAGGACAGGGCATCCACTTTCCAGGCTTGTTTGTGGGGAGTCCTTGTGCAGAATTTGTCCAATTGGTAGTTCTGGTGGGAGGCAAACAGGTCTATCTCTGGGCTCCCCCATTTGTTTCTCAACATGTTGAATATCTTTGGTTCCAGTTTCCACTTGTGTGGGTCCATGAGATTTCTGCTTAGGTCGTCTGCCAGTGTATTTAGCTTTCCTGGCAGGAATTGAGCCTGTAGGTGGCACTTGGTAGCTCAAGGCTGTGTTCCACAGAGCCATGGCTGGTCTGTAGAGAAGGTATGAGTGGGTCCCCCCCCCTGCTTGTTTATGTACCACATAACAGTGGTGTTTGTCTGTCTTTGCCAATAATTGTCATGGAAGAATGTGGTCCTTGAAGGTTGTCAGAGCATTCTGTACAGCTAACATTTCTTTCTGATTGATATGCAGGTGCATTTGACTTGGATTCCATTGGCCCTGAATGCACTGCCCTGCCACGTGGTCCCCCCCATGCATAATCTGATGCATCTGTTGTTAGGATTTGGGCGGCAGGGGATAGAGTGAATGGCAGTCTCTTGTTTTGGTGGCAGGCCTCTGCCCACCAAAGGAACTCTATCTGTAGACATGGTATGATAGGAATCATCGATTCTAGAATCCTGAGAATGTTGACACCATAGGCTTTTTAGATACCACTGCAGTTTCCTCATATGCAGTCTTGCATATGGAATTAGTAGAATGCAACTAGCCATGAATCCCAGGGCTCGCAGTATTTTCCTTGCAGATAGCTGGATATTTGTGGCCAGTAGTTAGAAGTAGGCTATCAAATGAACTTGTTTCTCTGGCGTGAGGTAGGCCGTCTGGAAAGTTGTACTCAAGCTTGCTCCCAGGAATGCAATTTGTTGGCAAGGTACAAGATATGATTTCTTTTCGTTTATGGTGTACCCCAGAGAAGTCAGTAATTTCTTTACAAATGTCAGATGATTTAATAGTATGTCATGGCTTTCTGCCTGAATTAGACAACCGTCCAGGTATGGGTATATTTGAATATTCCTTTGCCTGCAAAATGCAATGACTGGAGCTAGGCACTTTGTGAATATCCTGGGCGCAGTAGATAAACCAAAGAGCAGTGCAGAGAACTTTTAGTTATGTACTCACCATAACTTCAGATGTTTGGGATCCATCTCGCCTACATTCTGACTGATGGGTTCGGAGCCGATCCCTCGGCTCCGACTCGGCACGCTTATGCCAAAGAGCGAAGTCTCTTATTGGCTGAGCTTACTATATCCCAGGATGCACCACTACCAATCCCCCAGATCTAGTTTGTCCGCATACATGCACACACGCACGCACTGCTTATATAACATCGACAGATGATACAAGATAAAAATAGTAAAACTCAAACCGTTCCATCTCTTCTGATCTCCAAGGCAGGGGGAAGGAGGGTGGATATTAGGAATGTAGGCGAGATGGATCCCAAACATCTGAAGTTATGGTGAGTACATAACTAAAAGATGTTATGTGATCCTATCTCGCCTACATTCTGAATGATGGGACAGCGTCCCTAGCACCTGAATCCTGGGTGGCTCACTGGAAAACACTCCTGAGTACCGTGGAACCAAATGATGCTCGCCCTTTAGATGCCACATCCAATTTATAGTGGGAAATGAAAGTGTGCGGGTTGGACCAAGTAGCCGCAGCACAAATCTCAGAAATAGCGAGCTTGGAATGAAACGCAATAGAGGTAGCCATAGCTCTGGTAGAGTGAGCTTTGACAGATGTTGTAAGTTGCTTATTTGAAGAGGAATAAGCCTGAGTTATGCAATCTCTAATCCATTTGGAAATAGTAGCTTTAGTGATGGTTTTACCCAATTTATTATCTGAAAAGGACACAAACAATTGGTCTGTTTTTCGAATTTGTTGAGTCCTGTCTAGATAGAAGCGCAATTGCCTGTGAACATCCAATTTATGCAAGGTGTATTCCGCTTCATTTGAAAATTTTGGAAAGAAAACTGGTAGCTCTAGAGATTGTTGGAGACAGAGACTAGAACAAACTTTTGGAACAAAAGATGGATTAGGCCTAAGTGATACTCTATCCTTGTGAAAAATCAAGTACGGAGGTTTGATAGATAGGGCTTGAAGTTCTGAAACTCTTCTTGCAGAGGTAATTGCAACTAAGAAGGCAGTTTTCCAAGACAGATATTTCAACTCACATGTAGCAGCCGGTTCAAAAGGGGAAGATGTTAAGGCACGAAGTACCAAATCAAGATCCCACGGAGGCGCAGGATGAAAAACTGGGGTCTTAAAAGCACAGCACCTTTCATGAAAGTTTTACATAATCTGCTGCTCATCAACGGTGGGTCTATGGATTCGTGAAATTTGGAGATAGCTGCTAGTTGGACTTTAATAGTAGAGACTGAAGATCCTTGATTAAACAAGGATGTTAAAAATTTCAAGACCTCTGGTATCGGGCAGTAATAGGGTCTAAGCCTCTGAGTTGAGCCCAGATAGCAAACCTCTTCCACTTACTGAGATACAATTTCTTAGTGGTGGGTTTGTGGGTCAAGATAAAATGTGAATAACTTCCGGGTCTAAGGTGTGATTTCTGACTAAGGTCGGAAGTGGAGGAGCCAAGCTGTTAATTTCAAAGTGTGAAGGGACTGGTGCTGTCGTCCCGACTGATGAATCAGCAGGTCCGGAGTTAGATCCAAAAACCAAGGACCGTCCAGAGCATATTTCTTTAGGTAGGGGAACCATACCTGACGAGGCCAGTACGGAGCAATTAGAATCATTGTGGACCCCAATTGGGAAGCTTTCTGGATGACTTTGGGGAGGAGTGGAACCGGAGGAAAAGCATAAAGTAGTCCTGTTGGCCAAGGTTGGACTAGAGCATCCGTAGCTGCCTCCCCCTGACGCAGAGTCAAGGAAAAGAACCTTTTGCACTTTGTGTTTTGTGGTGTTGCAAACAGGTCGCAGCACGGGGTCCCCCATCTTTTGAAAACCTGAGCTGCTACTGTTTCGTTCAGGGACCACTCGTGAGGAGAGAGAATCGTCCTGCTTAATCTGTCTGCCAATACATTGGATTTTCCTGGAATGTGGGTCGCTACCAGGAAGCGGTTGGTAGCTACTGCCCATTCCCACACCCTCATGGCCTCTCTGCAAAGGGGGTAAGATCTGGTCCATCCTTGTCTGTTTAGATACCAGACCACCGACATGTTGTCTGTGTGGATAGCGATAATGCCTTGAGGGAGAAACTTGTGGAGGGCTTGTAGGGACAGAAGTACAGCCCTCATTTCCAATACATTGATATGGAGAAAAGTTTCGTCTGGAAGCCAAGAACTCTGAACTAACCTGCCCCGACAATGCCCCCCCCCACCCCGTCTGGGAGGCATCCGTTGTCAAGGTGGCCACCGGAGGGGGTATAACAAAAGGTCTTCCCTGATTCAGATTGGATGGCTGAAGCCACCAGCGGAGGTCCCGTTTGCACGTTTCTGTAATCAGTATGAGATGATTGAGGGGGAGATCCTGAAAAGACTATTGTGTCGATAACAGCCACTGAAGAATCCTCATGTGCAATCTTGCCAGCGGAACTAGGAGAACCGTGGCAGACATTGAACCTAAAAGTTGCAGGACCAACCTGGCTGGGGCTTTGGATCTTGGAAGCAGGGCTCGGACTTGACCTTGTAATGTTTGAATCCTTTCGGTAGGAAGGAAGATGCATCAATTTTGAGTCTATCTCTGCTCCTATGAATCTTATGCGCTGAGAGGGCAGCAAGACAGACTTTGACCAATTGAATGTAATTCCCAGGGAAGCACCCAGGAGATGGTGGCTTGTAGGTTGTCTAGTAGTAGATGCCTGGTGGTGGCAGTCAGGAGCCAGTCGTCCAGATAGGGAAACACTTGGAATCCGAGACTCCTCAGGTGAGCAGTCACTACTGCCAAACACTTGGTGAACACCCTGGGGGCTGTGGTGAGACCAAAGGGCAGTGCACAAAATTGGAAATGACTGTCTCCCAGGCTGAAGCGCAGATACCTCCTGGACGCCTGATGTATCGGTATGTGATAATAGGCGTCCTTGAGATCTATGGAGCACATCCAAACATCCTTCTCCAACAATGGGAGAATGGATTGTAAAGTGACCATTCGGAATTTGGACTTCATGACGGACTGGTTTAGTTTGCTGAGATCCAATATGGGTCTCAGGTCCCCTGTCTTTTTTGGCACTAAAAAGAACCTTGAGTAATTTCCGGATCCGATCTGGTCTGCGGGGACCGGTTGGATGACTCCTTTTTCTAGCAGCTTTGAAGCTTCTGCGGCTGCAATTTCCCTTTGACTGGGTGGTGGGTCCGGGATTTTTTTGGACGGTGGGGGTGAGTGTGTGAAGGGAATGGTGTAACCTCCGTCAATAATCCGAAACACCCATCTGTCCTGAGTAATAGACTCCCAGGCTTTTAGGTGCTTGGCAAAACGGCACCCGACTGGCTCCGGAGCAGCACAGCCGGGCAATCCCTCATGAAGTGTGGGAGGCTGAAGAGCCACGAAAGGACTCGCGGTCTCCAGTGTTGCGGGGCCCTCTGCCGCCTCTGGGACGGCGTCTCCCAGAAAAATTTCCCCGTCCTCTGCCTCTGGAAGGGGAATCTTCCTGCTGTTGAGGAAAGAACTTCTGTGATTTGCGGAACCACATCTTCCCTCCTCTTTTAGCCTTGGGATAAGGCCGAAAGGGAGTGAAATAACGTGCTCCTACGGCAGATAAAGTTTTTCCCTCTTGCTCACAGCGGGTAAGAGTGTCTTTTACCTTGGGTCCAAACAAAGAGGACCCATCAAAGGGAGCGTCGGCGAAGGAAGACTTGAAGGCCTCCACGAAATGACACAAACGGAGCCAGGCTTGTCTCCGTAGAGCCACGCCTGTGCCTGCCGCTCTGCCCGCCCCTTCGGCCGCATATGAAATGAGCCTCATGGACGAGTTAGAAATCGAGGTAAGGATAGCCAACTGAGAGCTAACCGACTGGGCTAGCTGTTCAGGTAGGTTGCCTGAGAGGGAGTCTGACAGCTCCTTGATCAGATCCCTCTGTAGTCTGGTGAAATGTGCCAAATAATTCAGGGACCTTAGAGTAAAGGCCGCTGAAGTCAGGGTGCGCTTCCCGTACCGGTCCATGCTCCTAGACTCCTTATTAGGAGGATGGACGGACGTTGAAGCCTCTGCCACGTCCTGCTGTGTAGCAGATGCCACCACCATGGCATCTACAGCCACGCCTTTCGTCAAGAACTCCTTCTCGGGTGGGGCAGACAAAAATTTGTTAGGGCGAGAAGGCACTGGTTCCACAGTATCTGGATGTTCCCACGCCCTCCGACAAACCAAATCCAGGAGCTCGTCAAAGGGCGGAGACACCCAGGAGGCGGAGGGCTGAGCCCCAAAGGCCTTGAGAAGCACTGACTCATCAGCGGAGGGGTTTGGAAATCCAGCCGCCTCGTTGTAAGGATCTCTACAATGTCTGCAAATCAGAGATCATCCGAGGCGCACTTTCGCGACCCCTCCGCATCATCAAGATCAGTGTCGGATGTAAGAGACTCGGGAGTCCACGTGCTTCCTCTTGCACGATCTCTTCCTTGGGGGCTCCTCCGAAGACAACTCCGAAGAACCCTCAGGAGGAGGGAACCCCCAGTGGGGGTAACCTCAGGCCCCGGGGCTCCGCTGCCTAGAGACAGGGGAACTGCCAAAGACCCAGTCTCCATGCCCAGGGAAGGTGCCGGTAAAGCCGTAGAGATGGCCGAAGAAGACTTGGCCAAGGCACTCCTCATAGCTCTGAAAGCCGGACCCCCAGAATCCTGGGAGTGTCCGGTCCCCAGAGCCATGATAGCAGACGGAAGTCCCGCAGCCGAAGCACCGAGAGGGAGGCTCGGAACCGACAGCATTGGTCCCGAAACGTCACCCCCGGGTCCAGCCGAAGAAGTCCGCGTGCTAAACTCAGACCCGAAGGCCGGGGTTGGAGTAAGGGTCGGAGCTGACCCTAGGATTTCTACTGGCTCCATCAGCACCTGCTCCGACGGAGCCGAAGCGGTCGGAGGAGGAATGGCAATGGAGTGGGCTATTGGCTCCGAAACCAATTGGGTCGGAGCCGAAACAAATTTTTGAAAGACTGGGGACTGGAACAGTCTTTGGAGCACCCTGTCTATGTCCAAATCTGACATCCTTGATGACCTGGAAGAGACCGAACGGGTCCGAGTAGGTCTCTCCAACGGCTCCACGGGACTAAGGGACCGGCTCCGAGGCGACTCGATAACTATCGGCGCCGAGGGAGTGTCCAACCCAATTTCCATCGGTGCCGAAGAGGACTTCGGCGCCGAGGAGGAAGTGTCTGAGCGGACAACCTTCATCGGCTCCGAGATCAGTGGTGCCGATGAAGGTGACCCGCCTCTCGATGCCCCAGCCGTCGGCTCCGAGACCAGAGGAGTCGAGACTGGAGGCATCGAGGCAGACCGCTCCACCCTTGGCTCTGAAGTCCGTGGAGCCGAAGGAGAAGCCTGCCTATGTCTTTTGGCGGTCGGGTCCGATGGACTGGTCGGAGCCGACGCCCTTTTCTTTTTAGCAGGAGAAGGAGAGGATGCTAAAGCTTCTTCAAAAGAGGGTTTGATAAGGCCTTTCAAAATAAGTTTATTTTTCCTCTCTTGGAGGACCCTCGAGGAAAACGCGTGACACACGCTGCAGGACTCCTGCAAATGTTTGGCGCCCAAACAATATACACAGAGAGAGTGGTCGTCTGTGATCGACATCTTAAAACTGCACTTAGTGCACTTTTTAAATCCTGAAGGCCTAGGAGCCTGTGACATTATGGCAATCCAAACACAGAAAACTAGCCAAGAAGAAACACAAGAAACACACTGACTAACACTATAGAATTTTCCTTGCTCTCTCTTCTTCTTCTTTACTTTTCTGTCCTTTTAATAAGGACTAACACAACACCAAAAGAAGTAGATCCAATAACCTTAAAAAAAAAACAGGAATTAGCCAACAACGAACTGACAGGGGAAGGCCCTTCAACTCCGATGGGACCTCTAGTCTGTCAAAACACAGTCACTACACAATATTTTACCAAGGAAAATACTCATTCAAGCACAAAAGCACTAGATAGCTGTTAAAACAGCTTTTTGTTGAATTTTAAAGAAAATCCTGACAAAGTTAGTGAAAAAAACACTACTTAGCTCAGCCAAGCTTGAGACCACTTCTTCGCTTGTTAGCGGCAAACGAGATCTGGGGGATTGGTAGTGGTGCATCCTGGGATATAGTAAGCTCAGCCAATAAGAGATTTCGCTCTTTGGCATAAGCGTGCCGAGTCGGAGCCGAGGGATCGGCTCCGAACCCATCAGTCAGAATGTAGGCGAGATAGGATCACATAACATCTGATTTTGCATGTATCCTGCACTGAAGCGTAGGTATCTTCTGCAAGATTCCCTTACTGGGATGTGCAGGTAGACTTCCTTTAAATCCAGTGTTGCCAACCAGGCATCCTTGCCTAGCATGGGAAGCAGCTGATGAAGAGTTAGCATCTAGGATTTTAGGATTACCAAAAAGGTGTTTAGGATAGACAGGTCCAGGATAGGACGCCAAGAATTGTCTTTTCTGGGCACCAGGAAAAGTCTTGAGTAGAAACCTTGCCCCCATTCTTTTTCTAGGACAGGTTGAATAGCCCTGATGCTTTGAAGAGAGAGAACTTGCTTTTGAGCCTCTGCCCACTGATTTGGGGGTAGGTCTGGCCAACTGTTTGGTGTTGGTAAGGAGTGAAAGTGGAATCTGTATCCTTGGGAAACTACATTTAGAACCCATCTGTCCTGGGTAATGAGTTCCCAATTTTTTGCATGCAGGGCAACCTTTCCCCCTAAAGGAACAGTCAGTAGAGCAGGGCTTGGAAGGTTTAAAGTAAGGTCACTGAGACAGTTTACCATAGGGGGGAGGTCTTACTACTCCCTGCTTTGGGAGTGGAAGCTTCCCACTCCTTAGGCCTGTGAGTACCTTGGGAATGAAGCCTGGGTGTTTTGCTAGTTCTGGCTTTGGACTGACAAGGCCTGGAAGAGGCAGGAAAGGACCAAGTCTTAGAGGGCCAGTGCCTACTAAATCTCTGGGAGGCAGTACTTGCAGGAAATCTAACAGTTTAGCTTTTTCCTTCATCTTTTTAAATACTACTTCTGCTTTGTTGCCAACAAGCGGTCTTGGTTTAAGGGAGCATCCAGTAATTTAGCTTTAACATGATCTGGCGAAGACTGCTCCTTAAGCCAAGCATGCCTTCTAAGTACAGACCCAGTGAGAGCAGCCTTGCAAGATGCCTCTAATGAATCAAAACCACACTGCAAAGTATGTTTTCCAACTTGTTCAGCAGAATGCATTAAATCCTGTAATTCGTTATTTTCAGTACAATCAGGTATCATCATTTTCTGTTTAAGCAATCCAATAATATGCTGCTGATACTTTAACATATGAAACTGGCAGTTCAAGGCCCTAATGGCCAAAGTTGCAGAAGTGTATACTTTCTTACCCCATCTATCCAACGCCCTGGAATCTCTATCAGAAGGGGTAGGTTTTTGGCAGTAGTAGCCTTAATGCCCTTGGGACCCTGTGAAATGGTCTCAGAATCTGCAGTAGGATTATTAAAGAACTTGTGAGGGTCAGGTACCCTGTAATACCTGCCATGTTTTCTGGGAGCAGGAGGTAAAGAGTCAGCAGCCAGGCTAGATTCTGAGAAGGCATCATCTACAATATCCAGTACAGGAGGGATAGCTAAAGGCCTATGTTGAGGCAGGAGTAAGAATTCCCTAAGCCTCTTTTTGGAGTCAGAGAAATCCTGGCTTTCCCAGCGGAAATGCTCCCTAAGAGTATGCAAGGTTTCACCAAAAGAGAAATCCTCTAGAGGGGAAGCAGAGGGAATTGAGTCCTCTGCATCAGAATCCTCATAGGTAGATAAAGGCAAATCCTGGGCATCAGAGAAAACAGAAATTTCAGAATCCTGATCAGAAGAATCAGAAGGAAAATCAGTCCTAGGTCTCTTAGAGGGGGAAGGGTGGCTTCCCCTGATTAGAGTAATATGGCCTTCAGCCATTCTTATTTCCTTTTTAGGCATAGGGGCCTGACCATACGGTCTGGGCATCAGTTTTCTAGGAATGGATAGAGTTTTAGACCTTAAAGAAGAAGATGGCGTCGGTTTAATATGCGAATCAGTAGGCCTGAATACACCCTCAGAAGCAGGTGCCTGCACAGTGGTTCTGGGCCCATCCAAGGTAGAGACATCCGCAGGTTCCACAGTCGAAGCACCTCGTGGCATACCAGACTCCGAATTGGTCTCAGTAAAGTCCTGCGAATCTGAAGTAGTGGGCATAAGGGGCTGCGAAAGCGCCTCACTGAGTACCGGCGAACTGGCGACTAGCTTAAGAGAAGTGTCATCGGCAGCTTTGGACCTATGCGGTCTCTCTCTGTCTTTATCTTTGTGTTTTTTCAGAATGTCGGCAGTCGGGTGGCTTACTGAAGCTATTTCTGGATAATTGAATCGAGTACCAAAATATTTAGATGCGTAAATAAACCGATGACGAATAGTATGAGGTTTGAATAAGGCACAAAACTGACAGCGAGGTACGTCGTGGTCTGGGCCTAAGCAAGGAATGCAGTACGAATGAAAATCTTTATGAGGTATTTGCTTTCCACAAGAAATACAATTGTTAACTTTTACTGACATCGGTTTAGAGCAAGAAAAAGGATCACCAATGGAGTACTTAGCTTAGTTGAAGACTTCGGATCTGAAACTCGAAAATGAAAATTTCAGGAGTCGGCCGACAAACACTTGCAAACTGCTTCTGCTTCGGGCATCGCACGACAAGAAAGACTGGTGTAATGGTGTCGGCTGCATGCTTTATATCCCTGACTACCTGACATCGTGGAAGATTAGACAGCAGCCGACGCAGGACCCAAGACTTTGATAATCAGGCCGACTGAGGGCTACTGCAAGCAGATAACCAAATGTGATGACTGCAACAGTGAAACACAAAGAACATCTTTAGGGTACTTTACACAAGGTTCCTATTAAATCAGTGAACGCTGTTTAATTGATCCTGTTTACTCAAAATGGCGAAATCTCAAAAGCATGGAACAGCGATTTTTTTTCCCCAGGGAAAAAAATCACTGGGCCATTTTCGGGACTTTGGCATTTCCTCCACTGTGGTGCGATCTCTGAGTTGGTATATTTAAGTAGGGGACGGGGGGGGGGGGGTCACAGCCCTCCACGGTATTTTTTATTTATTTATTTTTACAGATCCCCCCCCCCCTTGGGGGGGGGGGGCGGCGAATCGCTGATCCATGTGATTGGCATGTTGGTGTTGTGACACATTAGGGTCAATTATGGAGTTCCGCTGTGGCGACCCCTAACCGGGAAAAGCCGAAAGACACAACAAAAATACAGCGTTCGCCAATACAATATAGAACCCTTACGCACACCCAAACCATTAATTAGCTCAAACTGAGATGACTAAAATGTCAGGTTTGAGTGCCAAGCCCCTCGGAGATTCCAAGCCAACTGAGACAGGGAGGCTAAGCCTTGAGAGGACATTGCTAGAAAATGAAAAAATACAAGTCCACACCCTGGGGAATGGAGAAAGGGGCTACTGCAGCAGTGATCATTCAATCATCTATGGTTATGTTAAGATTACGTATACAACTGTACTATGTTCTTCGTATGGATCACTACTGCAGTAGCCTTAGCTATATGTGTAGATTATCACAGCTTAAAAAAACACTGGGAGGTGGAAAGGGAAAGGTCCAGTTGCCCTAGCAAAACCTGCCTTCGACTTAGATTGGGAATTTAGTTTACAGTGTTTTGTATAAGCACGCAGAGAGGACCAACTTGTTGCTTCTAGAATACATAGAGAGTCTAACCCTTTCCAAAAACCCATAGATGTAGTCAAGGCACTAGTTGAGTGAACTCTGAGCCTGCCTGAATAGTTTTCTTGTGGAGGGAATAACAATAGGTAATAACCTGAGACAACCATTTGGAAATGTTCTGCTTCGACATGGGTTATCTTTTCATCATATCTCTACAAAAAGTGAAAACTGATCAGCAGATATAAAATACTTTTTTTCTGTCAAGGCAGTACCAGAGTAGTTAGTGGACATCACATGTCTGAAGTATCCTTTCTCCTTCCTTTTTGGGTTCTGGAAAGAAAACATGAAGATGAATAGATTGGCTTAAGGTAAACAAGGACACCACTTCAGGCATAAAAGGAGGATTAGTTCTCAAAGAAACTCAGATACACTTCTTGCAAAGGTCAAAGCAATCACCAAAACAGTTTTCCACAAAGAACCTCAAATCAGCCAGATGAGCTGGTTTCAAATGGAGTAAAAGTGACATCTTCTCTAACACAAAAGATCCCAAGGAGGTGTCAACAGTTTTCTGGGAGGCTTTTTATATAAAACCCCTTTCAAAAGCATTTTCACATGAGACTGCATTAAAAGAGGGGTATACATGCTGAAATGACTGACACATAAACCTTGATGGAATAGTAAGACAGATCATGTTTCAGTAATTCGCACAAATACTATAAACCCATAGAAACATTAGCTCAGAATGGTTGCTGCTTTTTTTGTTGGAACCCATAAGAATACCTTTTTCCATTTGCTAACATATGATTTTCTAATAGCAGGCTTTCTTGATTACATTAACACCTCTGGCACATCCACAAAAAACAAGCATCTAAAAGGCATTAAGGCCCTATCATCAAGGCAGTCTGCTGTAGTTGTTTAATGTCGGGATGCATCAAACAGGGTATGTGAGGAAGCTTGTGGTAATTGCCTCCGACCAATTACAAAAGAAAGGAGAACCTCTGTTGCCTGGGCCAGAAGGGAGTCATCACAATGATTTTCCTTCTGAATCTTCAGAAGTGCTCTGGAAATCAGTGGAAAACCATACAGGAACATTCCTGTCGAAGGAAAAGAAAAGGCATCTTTTCCAGCCCTTCTTGCATAGAGTCCCAGAACAGAATGTGGCCAACTGACTGCTTAGGATGGGGCAAAAAGGTCTATTTGGGGAATTCCCCACAAATATATTAAATCTTGAAAGCCCCCTGATTTAGTTTCCATTCGTGACAGTCTGTCCAGGACCTGCACATCTTGTCTGCTCTCATTGAACAGAAGATATCCTTAAAGTGAGGCAGTGCTGAAAAGCTGTATCTCACGTTAACACTATTAGTGTGCATAGGAGGTAAGGTCTGGTTCCACCTTGCTTGTCTGTGTACCATATCACTGTGGTATTGTTTGAAAACACTTGAAGAGGTCCCAGGGACCTCTGATGATTCAATGAGTTGACAGCATTTGTAAGAACTACGATCTCTTTTAAGTTTGTGAGTTTTGATCAGTCTTTTCTGTCCCAAAGATCCTGCACTTTTATACCTATTGGCGCTTGGCACTGCTTCTCATGCGACATCTGAGATATCTGCTGTGACCGACTGCTTTGAAGCAGGATGGGAGAATGGGAGATCTGAATTCTAAGAACTTTGAAATCTCTACCATCTGATTTCCTTTAATAAATCCCAGAACTGGAATTTGAAAACGGTGGGTGTTAATGCTGGGACCAAAGTGACTTGACATACCATTGCATTGTTCTCGTGTAAAGTCTTGCAAGAAGTGTCATGAGAATCATAGATGCAATGACACCCAGAGTCCTGAGGCATTCCCTTGCTGAGACAGAATTCTAAGTGGAAAACTTCATGAATAGATCAAAATGCAGACCTATTTTTTCCTGTGGAAGAAAGGCGCTTTGTACTAAGTTGTCCAGCAGGCAGCCCAGAAACAGAATCCTGTGAGAGGGAGTCAGAAAAGACTTAAATGTTTTCTTGGAATCCCCAGGCTGTGTGGGAGATTTTTACCCAAGACCGAGATTCCTGGCACTTCTCCACACATTTAAGCAAGCTGTCTAAACATGGAAAAATGTATATTCCCTGTAGCCTGCAGTGGGCAATCACAGCAGCTATGCCCTTTGTAAACACTTGGAGCAGTGGATAGCCCAAAGGGTAAAGAAGAGAACTGATAATGTTATCAAGACAAACAAAACTTTAAGAAATGCCTGAAGTCTGGATGAGGAGGACTGTGATAAGTATCTTTTTGAATCCAAGGTTACCAGAAAACTCAAGTGAGGAAAGATTAACAGGTTATGTTGCGAAAGCATTAATGAATTTAGACAGTATCGCAAACAAGTTCAGGAAAGAAAGATCTAAAACTGGTCTCCAATACTTGCCTTTCTTTGGCACCAAAAACATTCCTAAGTAAATTCCTTCCCATAAATGAGGAGGAGGAACAGCTTCTATTACATCCCGAGACAGCATATGATGTAAGAAAGGAGGAAAGAAAAGAGTTTGGTCTCGCGGATGCAAAGGAATACCCTGCCAAGAAGGAATTTCTCCTACTGCCACCTGTATCCTAGATGGATCACATTCAGGACCCATTTGTCTGAAAACAATCTGCTACCAGAGACAGAAGTGGAGATTCAGACATTGTGGAAGAATCAAGAGACAGCCTGAGTGGAGTGGGGGGAGACAAGATCTCATCATATAGTCATTCTGACTTACTTGACTGCCATTTGTTCTTGATGGGGTTCCTGCTTTCTTTTTGGAACCTCTCTGCTATTGTTTTTTTTTAATGCTGACATCAGAATTCTGCTAGGACAGATTTTTTATTTATTTTGCCAAAGTTAGACAAGGCAGCAGACAATCCCCTTGGAGAACTTTGAGAAGGAGGGCTAAAAATGTGAGATTTCTTGAATTAGCTTTTCTCTTTTATAACACTTTTTGATAACATTCGCAGCAGAAGGTCCAAAAACTAAATCTCTATCAGTGGTAGAAATTGGCATTCCATTTTAACATCTTCTGGAAGGTTATGAGAAAGCAGCCTAGCTAATCGTCTTAATGCAGTACCAGTGGCAGTAGCCCTGGAAGTAGCATTTACAAAGTTAAGCACATTTAAACAATCAGTAACGACTTGAGAAATAAAAGATACACCATCACCTTGTAGCTCACCATTCAAAGGATTGGCCAATATGAATATGCAATTGTCTCATGTTTATTGGCAACCACATAATCCTTAAAGAAGCATAAACAGTATGCGAGAATTGTACTTACTCAAAGAAACTGGAGACTAAACTCTCGCATACCAAGAATGCATCAGGTTCTCAAAACCACACACATGACACCCACCTCAAATATCACACCACACACACAGACTAATGTATGCTGATGGACTTTAAAAGCAATCTTCCTAAACAACAAAGACAGCCTAGATGACCCTTTATCAAACCAATGCCTCAGCAAACCCAAAGGTCCCCAGAAAAATCACCACCTAGCATTACACATACTGTCACTCTAAGTGGAGTCTCAAACATTAAGTCCCTAAGGCAAGCAAACACGCTTCCCAGGACTCTCATCACACAGTGTCCATTGTAACATATACTAATGCCCCTCTAAACAGGCTGAACAAGGAGAAGATCACTGTTAGTGGATTATCTGGTGCTAAGAGCCACCCAATCATGCATGTACACAAGTCATTACACCACATGTACCAGTATGATCCCATGAAAGTCCATGTAGGCATAAATGACCTGAAATGTACCTCCTTGGACTATATGAAGATGGACATTAATGGAGCTTTCAGAACATGTGTCTCAGGCTGGTATGAGCATAGCACTGAATAGAATATTACCATCACCAAGGATGTTGGCACAATATGAACAAAAAATGATTGATTTCAGTGACTGGCTGGGGGTCCAATATTTGTCATCTTGGGAGGACATGCTCAACAGAAAACATTGCTTTGCCATGGATAGTCTGTGCCTTTCACCTCCAGGCTTTCGAATACTGGCTAAAACTTTATTCACACTAATAGAGCCTTTGTTAGGCAATGCCAAATTTACAAGCCTACACACATAGCAAAATCAATTCAACTGAACTTCAAGGTGGTCCTGCTCAATTCCAAGAGCCTAAATAAAAAAAAAATCACTACATCCAAGCCCTCCTCACACTCAAGAATACAGACATCTGTACAGTTACTGAAACATAGTTTAAAGTGGAAAAGGGTACCCCACCAGTGCAAGGTTTGAATTCCTTCCACACTTTTAGACCATTAGATGTACAATGGCTGAAGGTGGAGGTGTCTCAACATACGTCCTAGAGTTCATCCACGTGTAGAACACCAGAGACCAAATCTTGTGCCATATCCTAGCCAGCTATAGCTCAACTCCATGCATCAAGAAGCTTACAATGCATTACTGGTGACACTTACCATCCAACTTACCACTCCACTCATGGGAAACTTTAATTACCCTTCTGTAGCATAAAAATCCTAAATGGCCTCAAATCTACAGGCATAGAGATTCCTGGACTTCGTAAATATAAACATCTTTGACCAAATAGTGAATACACCCACTAAAGGCTCCAACACACAAGAGCTTGTAATCACAAACATGGTAGAATGGTGGACCCCCTTGTCATATCTTTCTTGGTAAGTTCCAACCATAACACTGTCTCCTTCAAAATCAACTCCACAATCTCATTAATATCAGTTACAGTTAGGAACTATTCCAAGGCAAATTACTTAGTATTAAGTGGCGGTTTATCAAATTTCAATTCCCCTCCAAACCCAAAGAACACAGCAGTCCATGCTGAACTGCTCCCAGAAACTGTACAACCATATCAATGGCTATATAAAGGCTGCTGTATTTAGCAGAAGCAAACCCAGTACTAGCCTCAGAAACAACAACAAAAAAATGACAAAAATCAAGAAGGGTAATTTCCATAAAGATAAAAACTCTCATCAAACAAAATAGGCAACTAAAAGGACTAGATAGGGCAAGCAAAATAAACTTTGAGGGTAAGATAGCATTCCCATGTGAAAGATGACCATAAGGCCTTCTTTAGGTATGTCAGAAACCTCAAGGGAAGCACATAGCAATGTGCTGAACTGGTAGCTAATGGTGCTACATTCACTGAGTATGGCAATATAGCGAACCTGTTGGCACAGAAAATCATTTCCAACTTACCCTCCACTCACCCCCAACCATTTCCCCAAAAATAGCCTGAAATATATCCCCTCCAACTATAACTAAGAAGCATGTACTAGCTGCACTTGCTAAGGCCAAGAACACTGCTTCAATTGGCCCAACAACATCCCAGGATGTCTCCTGAACAGTCTAAGATATTACTTATAAGTATCCTTAGAGTTGTAATTTAACTATAATCTTAACACAGGCTTTGCGCCACATGAATGGAAGACTGCAACAGTCATCCCCCTTCATAAGGGAGGATCTTCAAACACAGACTGTAAACTACAGACCCATTAGCCTGACAAGTATTATTTGCAAACCCATAGAAGGAAATATCATGGAAATTAAACAAGAACATAGGAGACTACCAGACACTGTATCCATCCCAGATCGGCTTTGTCAAAGGAAGGTCATGCTTACTGAATCTGATGGACTTTTTTGAAAAGGTTACTAAGCAAATGGATGAGGGAAAAACTGTGTATATTGCCTACCTAGATCTGACTAAAGCATTTGATACAATACCTCACTTTTATGTATGCTCCCCCTTTATAAAATGCTGGATACCTAGCAGCCTCACTTGACTTATTCTTTTTTGGCATCTACTTCTCAGATGTCAAAGCCAATGTCAAAAGCCTCTGGCTAACCAAGTTCACATGATTCACAAGTTCATGGCTATAAACTGGGAGCAGTCACTGAATCCCCCCAAGATAAGAACAACCTTCAGAAAGTTCTAACACAGAAACACTTGGTGCCAAAGTCATGGCTTAAGACGCAATATCAAGAAATACATTATAGTACCTTCTAGGAAGGGAAGTCAGCCATCCTGGGTAATTACGTCATCAATAAAATAACCCTAACAGCTGATTCATTAGTCAGGGATCTGGGAACTTATGTAGATAGTAACCTAGCCTTCAACCAACATGTAACCAAGACAGTAAGAAAACCCCGTGTTGCTCAACTGACATTATCATACTACTGTACTTGGCCCTTATCAGAGCTATCATAGAGTATAATGCCCCCTTTGGTTTGTACTGGACCAGACACATACAGCAACTGGAATGTCCACAAGGTTCCTTGCAAAAAGGAGAGAGAGTGTAAACACAATGTCCTACTGTGATTGCCTCAAAGCCCTGTCTCTTCACTCAGTTTTATACAGACATCTAGACCTTGCCTTGATGAACATTTTGCACATCCATAAAACAAACAGCATCAGAACTACTAAATTAAAGACCCAAGTTTTTCTTGCGACTAAACAGGACATGCTGGAGGGACATATATTTCTCAGAGAATTCCCATTTCATTGAACAGGCTCCCCATCCATTTGAAGTAGAGTTCTTCCCTATCCCTATTTAGGTACAACCTGGACCAATGGATGGGTAAATCAGAAATTCACATCAGGTCTGGTGCCTATGTCTCTGATGGACAGAGGCATTCAGTGAATCACCCCCTATATAAATCACATTTGTGGGTCACAATTGGGCTACATAGCAAGGCTAATAAGGGCCCTAGTGGTTGTTTGCCTAGTATACAACTATGAAGAGACTAAATTACACAATTATACCAAAACATTACTCATATTTTCCTAACTTTCAAATTATTAGCCTGACTGTTCAAAAGTCTAAAAATCAAAGTCGAAGAAGCATACACTTTTAAACCAAACTTATCAAAAGCTTTTCTGTCCTTATCAGAAGGACAAGGGTTAGAATTAAAAGGTTTAGAAGCAGCTGGACTTACTAAACCTATAGCTGCTGAGTTAGGTCTGGGATTGGTGTATAAAAACTTAAAGGACTGGAATTTTAAAAAATATTTTTGTTTTTTTAAAGGTAGCAGGTTGTCAGAAAAACTGCAAGCTGTGACAAAAACATCCTCCAAGGCTAACAGAAAAGGAAAGCTAGGTGAAGGTTCTCAAAATTTCAGTTGTAACAAATCATACAATTTTCTTAGGGACTGATAGAGCTCAGTATTATCCAGTTGAAGACACTGGCTTATCCTGAAAACAAGAGAGAAAAATAATCCCTTACAAGTAGACTCAGATACCACATTCTCCTAAGAATATGAATCAGAAGCCCGAGGAAAAAAAACTGCATCTGTTCCTTCACAATCCCCTGGAGATTGCATTTCTTGAATCTTTTCAGGGAAAGCGGAATCCTTTTTTCTTTTACTGAAAACTACCTTACGAGAAGGGTTAATGACCTGAAGACCCTGATCAAAGCCCAATAAATTACTGCTGTTCAAAGTAACTGACACATGAGAAGATAAAGGTTTTGCTTTCTGTCTCTTGTTAACAGGAGTTTGTGAAATAAACTGACCCAGTATTAACAGCAACAACTTCGCCAGGGATGGTCACACCATTCTGGCTAAGCAGACACACATTTCCTGCTCCTTCTCCCATGACCAACAAGGATGGCTCTCCCTTGCACACTAAGGGGATCCCAACAGCTGTAGAGCAGCACATGATGTGGCTAACCTCCAGTCCATGGTAGCTGTATGGGCTACACCAGTGGGATCCGAATGAAAAGATGAGTGGTCTAGTGAACCAGCTTTGGCCACCACAGAGTCACCCACCTGTGGATAAGTCAAATTACCAGCCTGTTGTAGTGGCAAAGGCTGCTTAGCAATCTCTTTCTTTTCCTTTTTGTGAGCTAAAAAGAAGGTCTAACTGAAGGACTGGTACTTGGTTCCGTGGTCATGTTGAAAATAGTGCTCGTTTCCCAGGGAAGCTTAGCAGCAATAGTCAGTAAAACATGAAAAGTAGGATAAAATACACATTAAACACTTTCCTGTCCCCAAAAAGTAACACAGGCACAGTTTGTCCACAGAAATAAAGAATTTTGAACAACGTTAACAAATTTTTACCACTAAAGTAAAAAAAGAAAAAAAAAGTGCGCGCATAAAAGTCACAAAACAGTCAAATATACTTTCTTCTAACTTAAAAGTACTTGTTTTACAGAAAAGTTAAGACTTAAGGTATAAAAAAGCAATGTGGAAGGTTTTCCTCTACAGGAACGCATCTGTCGAGCAATGGAACAAGCACTGGTCGACCGTCAATCCTTGATAGCCTGCAGAGGCATGCTCTTCTCGTAGCAGGAAAACTCTGAAGGACTTGGCATCTAAACCTGACTTATTAGTCAGTTCAGCTCTACCTAATGGTCTGGGTGTATGAAAGGTACCCTGGGGCTTTGGAAGCTGTCTGGTTGTAACATCCTATGCAGGATATATAACTCACACAGCTAAGGATACTGCACAAGAGATCCATATGAAGAACATCTGAAGATACTATTTGATCCTGTCTGGAGCCAACATAGGTAAAGTATCTACCCTATAAATGCTTTGAGAAAGTGAGCACAGATCACCAAGTGGTTGCTTCTAGAATAGCCCTGGAATTAGTTCCTCTATAAAAAGTTCCAGAGGAAGCAACTTCTCTAGTGGAATGGGCCTTAACAAGAGAAGGTAAAGATTTACCAAGGTAGACCTAGAAAGAAATGGATTTAGAAATCCAGTTAACAATAGTTTGCTTAGAAAGAGAGTTACCCAAATTTAGCCTCCCGAAAGGAAGCAAACAACTGGTAAGTTTTCCAAATGTCTTTAGTTTTATCCAAATAAAATCTTAGCTGCCTGTGCACATCCAGGGGAAGTAAGAGTCTTTCACCCTTGATATGAGTTTGGAAACAAGATGGGAATATTAATTGCCTGGTTGAAAGACAACACATGGACAATTTTAGAAATAAAGGAAGGCTATACCCCGAGAACTCTTACCTTATGAAAAATAAGGAAGTGAGGATATGCCATAAAGCCACCTGGTAGCTCAGAAACCCTTCTAGCAGAAGTACAGGTTACTAATAAAATGTTTTTTATGTATAGAATTTCATAAAAGCAGAAGCTGTTAGCTCAAAGGTGGCTGGGCAAGTTTATCTACACCAAAGTTAGGGTCCCAGAGAAGGGGAATACACCTCCTTGGTGGTTTCAAATGAAGGATGCCCATGAGAAACTGTCTGACTTCAGTTCTAGCAAGCAGCAGTGGATCTAAATGCATAAATGGTAGATTAATGTGCCTTAACAGAGGAGTAGACCAGTCCAGCTATTAAGTGCTCACACAAATAACAGGGAGAGTAGGAATCTCAGTTTGAATAGGAATCTGTTTGTTGTTATAACACCAGACAGAAAACATTTTCAGTTTGGATATATACTTTTCTAGTGGTAGGTTTTCTTGCATTCTGAATAACCTATAGCATGTCCTCAGGATGTGAGTCTGAATGGATCAGAATGCTACCATCCACATTGTCAGGCTGAGAGATAGGTTGGGATGAAGCAAGGACCCCCTATTTTGTGTGAGCAAGTTCACTCTGTAGGCTAATGTGTGGTGATGGCCTCTGGTCACATAATAAAGAAGGGGAAAGTACAGTTGTGTACACTTACCATGAATGTAGATGTTCGAGTGTATTCACTGTTGCAGTCCTAACTAATGGGTTATCCGGCTCCTGGTAGCCCTCGATCGGCCAGAATACCAAAGGTAAGTAAATATGACATTGGCTGTCGTCAGTTGTAAAGGACGTCAGGATGTCCGATACAAAAGGAGGCAGCTAATGTCACTTCCTCAGTCTTTCTTGCCATAACAGTCAGAAGCCTCCAGAAAACAAGGCTTAAACCAAAAGCAACTTTGGCAGATATCAAATTTAGCCTGTACCTTAGGAAAAGAGAATAGGGGAGAACCAAAAAAGGGGGAAGGAGGGAGGGGAAACCAGGACTACAACAGTGAATACACTCGAACATCTACATTTATGGTAAGTGTACACAAAGTACAGTTTTGTACCTACCATAAATGTAGATGTTCGAAGATCCACATTGCTGCAGTCCTAACACTTGGGGTAGTCCGCTGTCCCAGTCGGCCCGAATACCAAAGTATAAGGCTGACGTCGGTCAGGGCGCATTAGTCTGACGTCAGGACGTCAGGGTACAAATGCGCATGACCGACGTCATATCCTCAGTCTTTTCTTGCCCCAGATGTCAGAAGACCCTAAAAGATAAGGCCAAAACCAAAAACACCAAACACTCCTGTACCAAATATATATACAATATATACAATTTACAAAGTACAACCCCACCCACACAACCACCCCTAAACACAGAGGGAAGGAGGGAGGTAAATTGGACTGCAGCAATGTGGATCTTGAACATCTACATTTATGGTAGGTACAAAACTGTACTATGTTCTTCATCCCACATTGCTGCAGTCCTAACACTTGGGTAGAATCCCAAAGCAGAGGTAAGGGAGGCTGGCAAATCATAAAGAAGCTGGAGCTGACAACATGCCCTGCAAAATAGCCGTGGCAAAACCAGCCCTAGATTTAGAGTAGAGAGGAAGGTGGTAATGCTTAGAGAAAGTATGCACTGAACTCCAAGTAGCTGCCTCCAAAATATCCTTAGTTGCCACCCCTTAGAAATGCTGTTGAAGTGGCAGTAGCCCTAGTGGAATGAGGCCTAATCCCAGCTGGAATCTCCTTGCCATGATGGGAATAACAAAATGCAATGCAAAACCCAATCCACTTAGAAATAGTTTGTTTTGACACAGGCTTGCCCAGAGAACTCAAAGCAAAAGAAACAAACAACTGCTGAGACTGCCTAAAATCCTTAGTCCTGCTTAAATAATAACGCAACTGCCTGTGTACATCTAAAGTGTGCAAAATCTTTTCCCCCTTATTTTGGGGATCTGCATAAAAAGTGGGCAAATGGATAGTTTGGTTTAAAGCCACACTAGAGACCACCTTAAGCATAAAGGAAGGATTAGTACGTAATGATACCCTATCCTTATGGAAAATCAAAAAAGGCTCAACCGCCATAAGGGCCTGCAATTCAGAAACCCTTCTTGCAGAAGTAATGGCCAACAAAAAAGCAGTCTTCCATGACAAGTATTTCAATTCAGCAGTAGCCGCAGGCTCAAAAGGTTGTAGAGTAAGTTTCTCCAACACAAAATTGAGGTCCCAAGCAGGAGTAGGAGCTCTACGTGGGGGTCTTATATTCTTTGCCCCTCTAAGAAATTGCTTAAACAAAGGATGAGAAAACAATGGTGGGTCACAATCATAGTGAGCTGAAATTGCTGCAGCATGAATCTTAATGGAAGAGAAAGACAAACCTTTGTCCAGTAACTCAGTAAGATATTGAAGAGCCACACTCAAATTTGGCTCAGAAACCTCCAAATCCTTTGCTGTACTCCAAAATAAAAATCTCTTCCATTTGTCTGCATACACTTTCCTCATACTAGGCCTCCTGGCTTCCATAATCACATTCAAAACTTGTTGAGGAAGTTGAGACCTGCTGTGGTTCAAAACAGAATATGCCAGGCTGTTAGATGAAGAGAGTGAAGCTTGACATTGAGTAGATGACCGTCCCTCTGAGACAATAGGTGTGGAATCAAAGGTAAAGGCCATGGAGGCTTCCTTACCAGACTCCTCAGTAATGGGTACCAGTGTTGTCGAGGCCAATCTGGAGCTATTAAAATCATCCTTGGCTTGTCTTGTCTGACCTTTAGGAGTACCTTTGGGAGGAGAGGCAGAGGCGGAAAGGCGTACACATGAAGATTTTTCCAACTGAAAGAAAGAGCATCCACTTTCCAAGCTGTGTGATGAAACCTTTTGTGCAAAACTTTGGCAGCTGGTGGTTTAGTGGAGAAGCGAACAGATCTATGTCTGGAGTTCCCATGACACTGTCAATTTTCAAATACATGAAGATCCAGTTTCCACCGTGGGGATCCATGATTTGCCTGCTTAACACATCTGCTAAGGAGTTCTGTGCTCCGGCAGAAACCTTGCCTGAAGATTTAGTTGCAAGCTGAGCGCAGTCTCCCACAAAATCATTGCTTGCCTGCATAGAGGATAAGAATGTGTTCCCCCTTGTTTGTTGATGTACCACATGACAGTTGTGTTGTCTGTTAGAATCAACACCTGCCCTGGAAGAAGTAACTCCTTGAAAGCCAGTAATGCAAACTGGACTGCCAACATCTCCTTCATGTTGATATGTAGATGCTGTAGTCTGGCAGGCCACTTGTCTTGTATCCACTTTCCATTCAGATGAGCTCCCCAAGCTATGTCTGAGGCATCTGTCGTTAGAATCTGACTCGCCTCTGGCCGGGTCACAGAGAGTCCCTTGTTTAGGTGACATTCCTGAGCCCACCACAAAAATTCCTTTTGAATGCAAGGTATTATTTGAATGACAGTGTCCAAATCCTGGCAGTGCTGTGTCCATACATTTTTGAGATACCATTGCAGCTTCCTCATATGCAGTTTGGCATTGGGAAGCACCAGAATACAAGATGCCATGAACCCTAAGGCTTGAAGGACTGTCCTTGCAGTCAGCCCAGACTGAAGAGATATTTGATGGAAGTAAAGTGAAAGATTCTTTTGTTTGTCCGGGGTCAAAAAGGCCATCTGGGTTGCTGAATTCAGTCTCACACCCAGAAAGCACATGTCTTGAGAGGGTACTAGACTGGACTTTATTTCGTTCACAGAATACCCCAGGCATCTTAGCACTGCTATCACATATTCCAAATGCTGCAAAAGGTCTTCCTTTTCTTGAGCCAGAATCAGGCAGTCGTCCAAGTAAGGATAGATTTGTATTCCTTTTAGCCTGAAGTAAGCTATCACTGGAGCCAGAACTTTTGTGAATACTCTGGGCGCAGTAGATAAGCCAAAGGGCAATGCAGAGAACTGATAATGGGAATTCCCAGCTCGAAAACGCAGATACTTCCTGCAACTTAGTCTGATAGGCACATGAAGGTAAGCCTCCTTGAGATCTAAAGTTACCATCCAATGATCTTTTCCCAGCAGAGGTAAAAGCTGTTGCAACGTCAACATCTTGAACTTGGGAATGTCCAGATAAGTGTTGAGGATAGACAAATCCAAAATTGGTCTCCACGTATTCCCCTTTTTTGGTACTAGGAACAGGCGAGAATAAAATCCTAGGCCCCTTTCTGGCACCGGAACCGCTGAATGGCCCCTATTTGAAGTAACAGAGAAATTTGCTTGTGAGCCTCTTTTCTTTGTAGAGGAGGAATGTCTGGCATGCCTTTGAAAGGAGGCAAGGTATGGAAATAAAACCTGTAACCGTGGTGAATGATATCCAATACCCATCTGTCTTGGGTAATAAAACTCCAATTTTCTTTGAAAAGTGCCAGCCTTCCTCCCAAAGGTGCTGCCAGGCAGAAGGCTCTGGCAGCTGAAAAGGCAGGTCATTGGGTCTGTTTATGAAAGGACTGACCCTGCCCTCACCAGAAGACTGAGCAGGTGAACTCCTGTTCTAGGCCTAAAAGAACCTTGAGCTCTGCCCCTGCCACGTCTAGACCTACCCCTAGACTGGGAATCATAAGAAGGATATGTCCACCCCTTAAGTAGGCCAATTTCTACTAAACTTCGGAGGCTGAACCTGCAAAAAATCTTTAACAGTCTGCATAGACTTAGCCTTGTCCTCCATTTTCTTTAAAACTGCTTCCACAGGCGAACCAAACAACACATCAGATTGTAATGGAGCATCTAAAATCCTTGTCTTAACATGCTCAGCCAAATTCTGATCCCTCAACCAGGCGTGCCTGCGAAGAACAGAACCAGTGGCAGCCACCCTCCAAGAGGCCTGTACAGCATCAAAACCACATTGCAAAGAATGCTTACCCACCTGTTCAGAAACATGAACTAAATCCTGCAACTCTTTACACTCAATACCTTCCGCCAGAGCATCCACCTTAGACTTCAATTGTGAAAGGAGATAATTTTGGTATTTTAACATGTGGAACTGGCAATTCAAAGCCCTCATGGCTAAAGTGGAAGAAGTATACACCTTCTTTCCCCATCTATCCAAAGCCCTTGCCTCTTTATCAGGAGGAACAGGATTTTTAACAACAGAAGCCTTAACACCTTTAGGCCCCTGAGAAACGGTTTCTGGGTCTGCCCTAGGACTCTTAAAAAGATACTTATGAGCTTCAGGCACTCTATAATACCTATCCGGTTTAACTGGAGCAGGAGGCAAAGAATCAGGGTTCAGGGAAGCCTCTGCAAAAACATCTTCCACCACATCCAGAACAGGAGGTATAGCCAAAGGCCTGTGCTGGGGTAAAACAAAAATTTCCCTTAGCCTTTTCCTGGAATCAGAAAAATCTTGACCTTCCCATTTAAAATGCTCCCTCATGGAATGAAGTGTCTCTGAAAAAGAAAAATCCTCAGGAGGAGAAGCCGAAGGAGTAGAATCATCTACATCAGAATCCGAATAAGGAGGATACTCCTGCAAGTCTTCAGCCGAAGACTCAGAAGCCTCCGAACACTGCTCAAAACTCTCAAGCTCAGGTTCCACCCTAGGCCTCTTATCAGGAGGGGGCATAGAACCTCTAATCATAGTAATCAAATCTTCTGCCATTTTAAGCATATGTTTCTTAGGCAGAGACCCTGAAGAACTAGGAGAAACCCACACTGAAGTTAAACCTGGCCTGCCTCTCGAAGAAGCCTTGGAAACAGAAGGGGAGGGCCTAACCACCTTAGGAAGGGAGGGGAGAACAGTTACCTGAGAAGCCCCCTCAGCCTGGCCTACCTCCTGAGAGGAAACATCCTGTAACAGTAAAGTCTCTCCCTGAGATTCCAAAGAGACTTCTGGCAGAACCTCCGGCTCCACCGAGCCCTCTAAAGAACCGACGTCCGGGACAGACGGCTCTTCCAACCTAGGCTTTGCTGCTTTGTCCTTGCGCTTTTTTGACGAAGCGGGCTTCGGAGCATCCGACGGCATTTTATAATTACAACGCTTCCCAAAAACGAACCTGGCACAGTCTAACCTTCTCTTAATAGTGCGTTTGTTAAATCTAGCACAAGAGCGACATCCAACAACGTCGTGCTCAGGCCCTAAGCAAGGTATACACAAGGTATGGTAATCCCTATGAGGTATCTGTTTCCCACAAGAAATACAATTATTCACTTTTTCTGACATCCGGTTAAATACTGAGGCAAGAAAAAACCAAAATATTCCCCAACGGGGTACTTAGCCAACTTTGATTCGGTCTGAAACTCCGACTTCAGAAAATTGCAGAACGCCAACCTGCACTCGCAATACTGCTTCTGCATCGGACCATGCGGCAAAAAAGACTGAGGATATGACGTCGGTCATGCGTATTTGTACCCTGACGTCCTGACGTCAGACTAATGCGCCCTGACCGACGTCAGCCTTATACTTTGGTATTCGGGCCGACTGGGACAGCGGACTACCCCAAGTGTTAGGACTGCAGCAATGTGGGATGAAGAACATCTGTACTATATTCGTGTTTCACTGCTACAGTCCTAACTAATGGGTTGATTACCAAAGCCCAGAGAAAAGGGAGAAACTCACAGAATCAAGTGTTGGAGATAATGCCCTGCAGAACAGCAGTGGCAAACCCTGCCCTGGCTCTGGAAAACAAAGGCAAATTATAATGTTTTGTGAAAGTGTGAACAGAAGACCATGTGGCAGCCTCCAAAATGTCTTTAGTAGGGACACCCCTTAAAAAGGCTGCAGAAGTGGATGCTATTCTAATTGAGTGGGTCCTAACCCCTTGAGGAGGAACCTTGCCATGAAAAGAATAACAAAAAGTAATGCAATGTGCAATCCATTTAGAAATGGTTTGCTTAGAAATAGCCTTGCCCTGGGCTCCAGGGGCAAAACTGACCAACAACTGTGCTGATTTCCGAAAGTCTGTAGTCCTGTCCAGGTAAAACCTAAGCTGTCTGTGCACATCAAGAAAATGTAGGATCCTTTCACCTCTATTTCAAGGATTAGGAAAGAAGGTAGGAAGGTGTATGGACTGATTAAGAGTCAGGCTAGAAACCACCTTAGGCATAAAGGAAGGGTTGGTTCTCAGAGAGACCCAATCTGCATGGAAAATAAGAAAAGGCTCCACAGCCATCCAAGCTTGCAGCTCCGAAACCCTCCTTGCTGAAGTTATTGCCAAGAAGAAGGCAGTCTTCCAAGAGAGAAACTTTCAATCTGCAGTGGCAACTGGCTCAAAAGGAGGAAGAGTGAGTTTCTCCAGAACAAAATTAAGATCCCAAGCTGGTGTAGGTGCCCTTCTGGGAGGTTTTAAGTTGCAAGCACCTCTGAGAAACATTTTCATCAAGGGATGAGAGAAAATGGGTTGCTCAAAAGAACAATGAGCAGAAATGGCTGAAGCATGGATCTTGATAGAGGAAAAAGAAAGACCACACTGAAGCAAATCAGCTAGGTATTCCAGGATCAAAAGAAGAGTAGGCTGAGAAGAAGAAGATTCCCCTCTAGCCTGCATCCAATGAGAGAACCTTTCCCATTTGCCAGCATAGGACTTCCTAGTGCTAGGCCTCCTGGCCTCCCTCAGCACGTCGACCACCTGCTGGGAAAGGGAAGAAAAGGATGGAGTCATACAATGAACCATGCTGCCAAATAGAGAGACTGAAGATGAAGATGTAGAATGTTTCCCCCTTCCTGAACCAAAAGATCTAGCTTCAGAGGTAGATGCCAAGGAGGAAACTGGGAGAGAATGTGAAGCAGTGCATACCAATGCTGTCTGGGCCAGTCCAGAGCTATGAGAATAGTCCTTGGTCATTCGTCCCTTATCTTTAATAATACTCTGGGAGGAAGAGAAGGGAAGCCGTAAACTGACAGCAGCACCCAAAGGAAGGACAGAGCATCCATTTTCCAGGCTCTGCTGTGATGCTGTCTGGTGCAAAAGAGAGGTAGAAGATGGTTGTCTGGGAAGGAGAAAAGATTCACCCGAGGTGTGCCCCAACGTTGAATGATGCTGTAAAAGACTGCTCTGTTCAGTTGGCCCTAGTGATGATCCAGGGTTTGTCTGTTGAACTGGTCTGACAAAACAATGAGCCTTCCTGGAAGAAACTGAGCTAGGAGATGCAGCCCCAGGGATGCTGCTATGGACCAGAGATTCATGCTCTGCCTGCACAGGGGGTAAAGAATGCGTCCCTCCCTGCTTGTTGATGTACCACATGACTGTGGTGGTGTCTGTTCTGACGAGCAGGGTTCCTGGAGAAAGAAGATGCTTGAAAGCTAGTAAGGCCTGCTGAACTGCTATCATCTCCTTTAGATTTATGTGCAAGTGCATTTGCTGGGCATTCCAACGTCCCTCTATGCATCTGCTATCCAGGCGAGCTCCCCAGGCATAGTCTGATGCGTCTGTGGTAAGAACTTCAGTGGCAGGAGGTGGGCAAAAAGGCACGCCTGTGTTTTGTAGACAGGCTGTTGCCCACCACAGAAACTCTGTCTACAGAGATGGAAGAAGAGGAATCATCATATCCAGGTCCTCTGTGTGTTGACAGCAAATGTTCTTGAGGTACCATTGCAATTTCCTCATATGCAGTCTTGCATATGGAATCATAAGAATACAAGATGCTATGAATCCCAGAGCTTGCAGGTATTTCCTTGCAGGGAGCTGGGACAGGCTTGCCAAGTCCTTGAAGTAAACCGAAAGAGTTGTCTGCTTCTCCTGGGTGAGATATATCATCTGGGTGGCTTTGTTCAGACTCGCTCCCAGGAATGTTATCTCCTTGGATGGCACCAGTTTTGATTTTTCCTCGTTGACATTGTAACCCAGGGAAGAGAGTCTTTACAAACTCACAGATATGCTCAGAATTAGTCCAAAATGATACAAAAATCACTGAACCCACAGACATTGCCAACATACTGGCAGACAGGTTCAGTGCAAACTTCACCCCTCTCCCCTAAAGGAGAGATAACTATCCCAGCCGAGTGTAGCCTCCCGGACATCTCAAATGCGCAGGTGAAAGCTGCTCTCTCTAAAGCTAAAAACACAGCATCAATGGGACCGGATGGTGTCCCCGGCTGTGTGCTACACGAGCTAAATGAGGAATTAAACCGCACATAAGGCAGCTGTTTAATCTCAGCCTTACCACAGGATACGTGCCCAAGGAGTGGCGTGACGGCAACTGTGGTCCCACTCCACAAAGGTGGCGCCTCTACGGACCCTGGTAATTACCGCCCCATAAGCTTAACAAGTCTAGTCTGCAAAGCTATGGAGAGGATCATAATGGAGCTCATAAACAAAGATATAGGGACTTGCAGACATTGGACCCGACCCAGTTTGGCTTTGTCAAGGGAAGATCATGCCTTTTGAACTTGGTCGACTTCTTGAAATAGTCACCAAGGCCATTGATGAGGAAAGGCAGTCCATACAGCCTACCTTGACCTTGCAAAGGCTTTCGACACAATACCCCACGGGTATTGTAGAAAAACTTACCAGCTTAAATGTAAACCCATATGTCACAAGATGGGTTGCAAACTGGCTTAAGGACAGAACCCACAGGGTTAGAGTTGCTGGCGCTGTGTCAGACTCCAAGCCGGTCACAAGTGGTGTCCCACAGGGCTCGGTCCTTGGCCCCTATTGTTTGGCATCTACTTCTCAGAAGTACAGGCCAACATGGGAGGACTTTGGCTGACAAAGTTTGCAGATGACTGCAAACTGGGCCATAGTGGAAAGTGCATCGGACACTGATATCCTTCAGAAGGGACTCACGGAAACAGATAGCTGGTGCCAGAGCCATGGCCTGAAGTTAAACACCAAAAATGTATAGTCATACCCTTCGGGAAAACAAGGTAACCCCAAGCTACCATACAGGTGGCAATCCACTAAGCACAGAAGAGGTTATCAGGGACCTGGGGACCCAGGTTGACAGTGGCCTTTCTTTGACACTCACATTGCTAAAGTGGTTAGAAAGACCTTCTACATTGCCCACCTGATCATGAAGGGATTCACATCCAGATCTAGTGAGGTCATTGTTCCCCTGTACTCTTCACTTATCAGACCAATGATCGAGTACAATGCCCCATTCGGGATGTATCTCACCCGACATCTGCAGCAATTGGAGAGACCCCAAAAGTTCCTCACCAAAAGGATAAAGGGACTCCAAAATCTGTCATATGCTGCCAGATTGAAGAAACTCCAGCTCTATTCAGTCGCATACCGTCTGCTCAGAGGTGACATGTGCCTGACATACAAGGCCATGTCCAACCCGAATTAATGGACATGCTCCACCTCAAAAATCCAAATCCACCAAAACCACTAGAGCAAGCGACTTAAACCTTAGCACGGATATAAATAGGACGTGCTGGAGGGATAGATTTATCACTCAGAGACTCCCTATGCTGTGGAATAAAATCCCGGTCCATGTGAGGCAGAGCACCTCGCTGACTCTGTTCAAGAGAAATCTAGACCTGTGGATGGGAGATCGTAGGTTTACCCCGGGAATCATCTCTGGGTCACTGCTGGACAGAGGCACAACAAACTAATGGGCACAGTATTTTTTCATATAAGGGGTGGCGTAAGCCACAATAATTTGGGCTAGGCTTATAAATGCCTTAGGGCAGATAGCCTAGTATAAACCTATGAACCTATGAACCTACAAATTCTAGATCCTTTAGCAGCTGTTCCTGAGAATTTGCTTGAATTGGACAGTTGTCCAAGTATGGCTAAATCTGAATTTGCTTCTGCCTGCAAAAAGCAATGACTGGAGCTAGGCACTTTCTGAAAACTCTGAGAGCAGTTGATAAGCCAAAGGGCAGCACAGAGAATTGATAATGTTGCTTGCCCACCCTGAAATGAAGGTATTGCCTGCAACTTTCCCTGACAGGGATGTGCAGATAAGCTTCTTTGAGATCCAAGGTTACCAGCCAGGAATCCTTTTCTAACATTGGTAGCAATTGATGCAGAGTGAGCATTTTGAACTTTGGAATTACCAAGAAAGAGTTCAGAATGCATAGATCTAGGATAGCACGCCAGGTGCCTTCTTTTTTTGGAACTAGGTAAAGTCTGGAATATAAACCCTGGCCTACCTGCTGAGCAGGAACTGATTCTATTGCTCCCAAATGAAACAGAGATAAAATCTGCTTTTCTACTTCTGTCCTTTGGTTTGGAGGAGCGTCCGGGAATCATTTGGGAACTGAAAAGGTGTGGAAAGAAAACTAGTGCCCTAAGGATACAGTTCTGAGTACCCATATGCCATCTGTGATAGTGGCCCAGACATTTGCAAAATGGGACAACCTTCCCCCTAAAGGACTCTCCAGGCAGGCAAGAACAGGCAGAGTTCGGATAAAGTCAGTGAGAGTGTTTAGACTGAGATGCAGGCTTAGACCTTCCCTCCTTGGAAGTGGAAGTCTACCAACGCTTAGACCTTTGAGGGGTAGCCACCTGCCCCCTAGAAGATTTGTAACCTCTAGTCCTAGAATGGTTCTGTCTGCTGGTATCAGGAAACGTCCAACTCTGAGAAGGGTAATTCCTGCTAAAGTGAGGAGGTTGAACTTGCAGAAAATCCTTAACAGTTTGCAGAGACTTGTCCTTATCCTCCATCTTCTTGAGCACTTCCTCTGCTTTGCTGCCAAAAAGACTGTCCTTATGCAAAGGTACATCTAAAAGCTTAGCCTTGACAGGGTCTAGTAGGGGCTGTTCCCTGAGCCAAGCGTGCCTTCTGATAACAGATCTAGTAACTGCAGCCCTGCAGGAGGCTTCTAGAATGTCAAAACCACAATGTAAAGAATGCTTATTGACAAGACTGGCAGAATTCTGCATATCCTTACTCTCTGCCAACAGAGATACACCTGCTATCCTAGACTTAATAGCCTCCAAGGTGTGCTACTGGTACTTCAGCATATGAAAAAGACAATTAGTAGATCTAACAGCAAGAGTAGCAGAGGTATAAACTTCTTTACCACACCTATCTAGGTTCCCTGTCAGACGGAACAGGATTTTTGGTAACAGTGGCTTTAACTCCTTTAGGGCCTTGAGAAATAACCTCTAGATCAGCCAACAGATTCCTGAAAAGAAACAGATGAGAATCAGGGACTCTATAGTACCTGCCGGGTTTCCAGGGAGAGCAGGAGGAACCGAATTTGGAGTCAAGAAATTTTCTAGAAAAATATCATCAACCACTTCCAACACAGGGGGAATAGCCAGAGGCTTATGCTAAGGTAAATCCAGAAACTCCCTAATCCTTTTCTTAGATTGGGGATAATCCTGACTTTCCATTTAAAATGCTCCCTGAGAGCATTCAAAGTACCACCAAAAGAGAAATCCTCTGGGGGAGAAGCAGAAGGGATGGACTCCTCTGCATCTGAATCCTGAAAAGGAGAAAAAGCCTGAGAAACGTCCTCTTCATCAGCAGAAATGCTAGAAGAATCAGAACCAGAAAAAGACAAAGCCTCAGGAGAAGCATCCCTACTCCTTTTAGGAGGAGGAGGCTGTGAACCCCTAATAAGAGTCAAAAGGTCATTAGCCATTTTAACCATTTGGGATTGAGGGGAACGAGAAGAAACTGGAGCTTACTTTTTCACAGGCTCACGAATGGAAGATTTATCTTCAAGTCTGAAGGACTTGGGAGGCCTGGCAACTGCCGAAGTTGCAGTAGAGGTCGTTGGTATGAGCTTGTTGTCTGAACAAAGAAAGGAGTCCTCGGACACCGGAGTCAGCTTAGCGGTTCTGGCTGAAGAGGCAACAGGTGAAAGGTCAAAAGGCAAAATGGAGGCCAGAGACCTGGGGGACTCTGAAATGTTCTCAACAGAGGCCTGCGGTTGAAAATCCGCGGACTGCAGGGGCTGCAAAGGCTCCTCACTGGCTACTGCATGACTGACAACCATCTTATCATAATCCGAGAACTTAACCTTCTGAAGCCTGTCGCTGTCCTTATCCTTACGTTTCTTGGGGATATCCGAAGCCTGCAGACCAGCGGACGCCATACTGACAAACTTAGGCCAAACTCCAAAATGTTTAGCTAAAAGCTTAGCCCGACAACGAATAGTACGCGGATTAAAGAAGGCACAGAGATCACAATTAGGAACATCATGGTCAAGGTCTAAACAAATAATGCAATAGGAATGAAAATCTCTATGGGGAATCTGCTTTCCACAGGTAAGACAATTATTAACCTTTTCTGATATTCGTTAAGGCAAGAAAAGAGGATCCCCAATGGGGTACTTAGCTGTAGCTGACTTCAACTTTGTAGTCGGAAACCAAAAAACGTAAACTGCTGACAGGTACTCATGCAAGAAATGATTCTACTTTGGCCTCCGCGGCAAGGAAGTATGAGGAAGTGACGTCAGCTGCCTCCTTTTTATCACACATCCTGAAGTCCTTTACAACCGACAACAGCCACTGTCATATTTACTTACCTTTGGTATTCTGGCCGATCGAGCCGGATAACCCATTAGTTAGGACTGCAACAGTGAAACACGATGAACATCCAATGCTGTCTGGGGCAAAAATGAGTCACCAACAAGAGTTCTAGCTTGCTCTTTGGATCTTTAACAGACTTCCTCTCCAAAGGAAAACACGTGTCCATTCTCCAGGCCTACGGCCAAGGAATCCTGGAGCAAAACAGCATCTGATGTTTGTTGTGAATGGAGACAAATAGGCCCATCGGTGAAATGTCCCATATGTGGACTATGTCTAGGAAGTCCTTTCTGTTCAACATCCATTAATGAGGATCTTCCAAGGATCTACTTACAGAATCCACCAGGCCATTTTCCTGAGAGGATATGTAACCTGCTTGTAAGGACGAGTTTGCTTTTACGGTCTGTTCCCATGCTAGAAGAGTCAGCCTGTATAAATGATAAGACTTGGTCCTGCCCTACTTATTTATATAGAGCAGGACTGCTGTTAGGTGAAATGGAATGATTGAGTACAAAAAAATCTGCAGAGCCTGAATAGTACCTTCACTTCCTTCACACTGATGTGTTCCTTCCTTTGGTTTGGGGTCCACTGACCCTGGACTCTTAGGGAGCCTGTGCATGCCCCCACGCTAGGTCTGAAGCATTTGTATGAAGTAGGTGAGAGGGTACCACTGGTTTGAAAGGAAGGTCAAGACTGAGCTGTACCCGAGAGATCCACCATTGTAATTCTCTACTCAGAAAAGACAGTGGTATGACAAGGTTGGCAACAAAGATTTTAGGTAACACTGGATCTTTCTCATATGTAGATTTGCAAAATGAATCATGGGATGGATCCAGCCATGAATCTCACAGCTCAGAACATTTCCCGTGGAGGGCGGGTTTAAGAGGCAGTATGGACTGAAAGTACACATACAGCGACCAGAGCTCTTGTGGGAGGAGAAGCCAGCATGAAACATGTGTTTAGCCTGCAGCCTAGATATACCAGATCTTGGGTAGGGGGTCAATGCAGACTTTTTTTAGATTTACAGTAACCTCCAAACTCTGCAGAAGGGAGATAGTATAGCAAAGATGCTCTAACAGATCTTGCTAAGAGGATGCTTGTATTACTAAGTTGTAAGAGGTATGTCAGTATATGAATTCTCCTACTTCTACGAGCAAGTTATTTTGTAAAGATCCTGGGGGCTATGAATAACCGAAAGGGGAAAGAAGTGAACTTTAGAAACTTCCTGTATGAATGATGAATAGCAGCGTGGAGACAAACCTCCTTCAAATCCAAGGATACCAGAAAGGTATGTGGAAGTATGTAAGAAAGGAAGGAGACGAATTCGGTACAGAAAGCATTTTGAAATAGAGCACCTTCAGAAAGTTGTTGAGATGGGACAAATCTAGAATGGGTCTCCATTGACCTTTTCTGGGTACCACATAAAGTTGGGAATAAAACCCTTTTGTTCCCAAAGACCCTGCAAGATAGGATGAAAGAGTTGCACCTAGCTGGCAGGAAGTGGTTGGATATCTCAAAGTTGAAAAATCCTTCCATGTCTTTTTGCAGCCTTGTTGAATAATGGACAGAACTCACTTGTCTGAAGTGATTAGCTGTGTCTTTTTGACAGACGGAGTGACGGACTGAGGGGAACAGGAGGTGGCGGAAAATAGTCAGGCTGACTGGTCTGCAAAGGAAGATTGACCGGAACTGGAGTCTCAGGCAGGTCTACTCAAATCTTTCTTGGCATTTTTTGTCCCTTCTAAAGTAGACCTAGGGTCTCTGAGAAAAAGTGGGCACAACCAGGTAGTTCCTATGATACCAGAGAACAAAGGCAATCAAGTAAAAACAAAATGAAAACTCCAGCAAAGCTGGAACTTCCACCGACTGACCTCCCAAACCACTTGTATCAGAGGCACATGGGATATATGCAAATGATCCTTATGAACATCAGGTGTTTCAGCTAACTGGCGATTCTGAATGCCCATGATTTGTTTTGTCA
Source organism: Protopterus annectens (assembly GCF_019279795.1). Classification (NCBI taxonomy): domain Eukaryota; kingdom Metazoa; phylum Chordata; order Ceratodontiformes; family Protopteridae; genus Protopterus; species Protopterus annectens. The sequence continues at coordinate 780,242,831 of NC_056728.1, forward strand.
TTTTACTGGACAATTTCAAGCCTTTGCCCTGAAATTATCCAGTAAAATGACGAAACAAATCATAGGCATTCAGAATCGCCAGTTAGCTGAAGCACCTGATGTTCATAAGGATCATTTGCATATATCCCATGTGCTCTGATACAAGAGGTTGGGAGGTCAGTCAGTGGAAGTTCCAGCTTTGCTGGAGTTTTCATTTTGTTTTTACTGATTGGTTTTTCAGTGACCTTCTCACTCATTGTTTTAGACAGAGAACAAAGGCAAGGAAGATTTGCTTGAAATCTTGCATTACGTTTCCTTGTTCTTGTACTGATTTAAACAAGTTTGCAGCCTCAGGACCAAATAACAGATCCAGTTAAGCAGGGAATTTAAATGCTTAGCTTTAATATGCTCAGAAAGGGAATAAGAATAAAGTCATGAAAATCTTTTGATAACATATCCAGTAGCAGCTGCTCTGGATTAGGCTACCACTGCATCATAGCTACACTTAATACTACATCTTGCCACCTGGGTAGCCTGACCCACCACGAAAATAGCCTGCACCTTTGCCTCAGACACTTCAAAAATTAGTAAAGGTTTGCTCAATGCAATCAGAACAAACATATTTAGTTATCTGCATTTGGTAATTCAAAGCTCTGAAGGCCAGAATGACAAAGGTATAAACCTTCTTTTCATATCAGTCTCTGGCCCCACTACCTCTGTCTGAGGTTAGGGCAATAGAAGTAGGTAAAAGTTTGGAATGCTTGCCTGTGGAAATAAAACACAGAGGAGGGGGTCTGTCAAAGGATTTTTATGTAAGAATTGTAAGCCTTCAGGCACTTTATTGAGTCTCCTATTGGCTGGAGGCCGAGAGTCAGGTGAAGTGGATGCAAAAGCAACCAAAACTGGGGGATCTGGTGAGAGAATAGGAGTACAAATTCCAGTAAACTGTAATACATCTTCTGCACATCAAACACTAGTCTAGATTCCTATTTTTCTTTCAAAGTTAGCCTTGGATGATTTTATGTGGGACCCTAGTTTCTTACTGATCAGGGATGTCTTTCCTTCTTGGGATTTGCTTTTTTTCTGAACTAGTTTTTTCCTCCTATTGTATAGCCTGTTTATGGCAGGGGCTCACCTGACTGGTTTCCTTCTCTTAGAGGAGTGAGTCTTGGTTTTGCTAGGGATGGCATGATCCATGCATCCTTGTAGGTGCTCAGAGTGCATTTGGAAAGGTTTCTACATCTTGGGCAGCATTATCCTTTAGCGTGGGGGCTGTGAAACTTACCACCTCTGTCTTAAGTAAGGTGAAGTTTGCTTTAGAAAAGTTTTTTACTGTGGTTTTCTTAGTTGGGGGTGGTGGTGGGGTGTGGACATCCAGAGTGATTAGTTTATGGTCTGATCTAACCAGTGGCGGGTTTGACCTCCGGTGTGGAACACCTGTCTCCCATGTTTGTGATGACCAGGTCCAATATGTTTTCACCTCTGGTAGGGGAGTTTACCAGCTGATCCAGGGCATTTGAGTTGATGAATTCCAGGAAGCGCAGGACCTGGGAGTTTGTACTCGAGTAGTTTTCCCAGTTAATGATAGGGTAATTGAAATTGCCCAATATCAGGGTGTTCAGTAGGACCTTCATGTTTTCCAGTGTCTCCAGAAAGGTGGCGTGGTGGTCCTGGGTCATGGAGGGTGATCTGTAGCAGGCCACAATTTGCACTGCAGATTTGCCCGATGTTAGTTGCACAAGGATGATCTCAGAGGTATCATGCTGCGCCACTACTTTTTCCAGAGGCATCTGAGAAGGAGAAACATTTTAGTCTTCCGTTTCTTCTTTGGAGTGATGTCTGCTTTAACAAAATGTGGTAGTCTTTACTTTTGGTGCATCTCTATCACAGACACAGACACTACTACCCAAACCAGGATTTCAAGGATGCCCCTAGCCCTTCAAAAATTATGAGTCTAGGTTCCTCCTTCACAACCGTATTGGTTTGGTCAGGTATATCAAACTTCCAATCATGGCATGAACAGCTGTGACCAAGATTCAGAAGCCATATCAACCTCTAGTGTGGTCACGGTGCAGAAAAAGGATTAGATGTCCTATGGGGTCTTGCAATACCTCAATGGGTACATCAAAAAGTGTCTGAGCAGATGATGGTTCAGGTCTAGGTCATTTGAATTTCTTTTTAGGAATGAGTGGGACACTGGATGCCAAAGGTTCTCTTATTTTAGATTGGACTTCAAGCATAGAGTCTTTTAAATAGGTATTTAGTGAGAAATGACAGATATGTACGGTTTTGGGGGACTGGGTTATTTCGGCAAGATAATCCAATAGCACTAGAATACTGCAACAGTGATCTAAGAAAGGACATCTTATAACACAGAAAAAAAGCAAGGAAGGGAATTACCCTTAGAATGTGTTTTTTAGGATTAAAGGGAGCCTCTTACTCAGATGGAAAGAAGTTAATTTTCAAGTGAAAATGTTTTAAAAAGAGCCAAATAGCGAAAAAACATCTAAGACTCAGGGAATAGGGTTGCTTTGACCTTCTTTAAATCAAAATAAACTTATCTGTCCTTCAAAGTATATGCCTTGATGTTTTGTCAAACAATGCAGAAGGAAGCAATTAGAAGTCAACTGCTAAAAACAGGTAAAGACATACCAGATAAAAAACAACAGTGGGAAAGCCACACAGCAGATTCTCTTAAGAAATCAAAAGAGCAAACTCACCGGGGAGATGTCAAAAGCTTGAAAGAAAGCATACATACCAATAGGAAAAAAAGCTGTAGGCTGAGGTTGTTTTCATTACATAACTTGTCTAATAAGCAGTTGAGTTCTGGAGAAGGGAAGGGCCTTTGCCAGCACAGTCATGAAGGGAAAACAGGAAGGTCTATCTAGCCTAGTAAAATTTTCTTAGCGAGTTAAGTCCTACTGGTAAAGGGAAATTAATTCCAATTTTCTTTACTTGTGATTGTAAAACAGGTAGGCTGACAGGTCATTTGACCCTTTTTCAGCCATGACCCAGGGACATTGTAAGTCAAATAGTTAATTTCATAGCACAAATTTACATACAAAATGCTGAATGCAAAGTCATACAGCATTTGGCATTTTGTATGCTGAACACAGTGTCGTACTAAATAAGAAGTTATGTACCTACCATAACGTTCCATGTTAGTTGTCTTCTCTCGCCTTCTTTCTTGCTTGATGGGTTCGGAGCCGATCCCTCGGCTCCGACTCGGCACTTGCTAAGCTCGAGAGTCACTTTTACCAGCTCGAGGCAGCCCCATATCCCATGATGCAAGGCGGTAAGTACCCAGATCTCGTTTGATGACAAAGGGCAACAGCACCAAGCATAAAATACTTCCAAAAGGAAGAAAGAAAACTTACATATGGAAGAAGGACCAGGTCTGAATGGTCTTCAGCATAACAGTTTCTTATAACAAGGTCTGTCCAGGCCAGGGGGAAGGAGGGAGGGTCGCAAGAAAGAAGGCGAGAGAAGACAACTAACATGGAACGTTATGGTAGGTACATAACTTCTTAATGTTAAGTTGTCAATCTCGCCTTCATTCTTGCTTGATGGGACCGTCCCTAGCACCTCTATCCTGGGTGGCTCAATGGAACAAACTCTTGAGGACTGTAGAGCCAAAACTGGCTCTGTCCCTGGAGGCCAAGTCCAATGTGTAATGGGAAACAAAAGTGTGAGGAGTGGCCCAAGTGGCCGCTGCACAAATAGTGTCTAAAGGAAGTCTAGCTTGAAAAGCTGTAGAAGTAGCTAAGCTCCTAGTTGAATGTGCTTTAGGTTTTGAGCACAGCTGTTTTCCCCTGAGCAGATAAATTTCAGAGATGACCAAGAAAGCCATCTGGACAAGGTCACTTTAGAAACAGGAAGGCCTTTTTATTATCCGCATAGGAAACAAAAAGTTGATCAGATTTTCTAAATTTTTTGTTCTGTCCAAATAATATCTAAGTTGACGGTGGACATCAAGATAATGTAGCTTTTGTTCAGCTCTATCTGAATAGTTAGGGAAAAATACAGGAGATCAATGGATTGATTCAAATTGTTCTTTGAAGCGACCTTAGGCAAAAAGGTTGGGTTAGTTCTCAAAGATACTCTGTCTTTGTGAAAAACCAAATAGGGGGGTCGAACCGAAGAGCATGAAGTTCAGACACCCTTCTGGCCGATGTAATAGCCACTAGGAATAAAGTTTTCCAAGAAAGATATTTCAGGGAACAAGAAACAGCTGGCTCGTAGGGGAAGAATCAAGGATGTCAGCACTAAATTTAGATCCCACTGAGGAGGAGGATTCCTGATTGGAGGCTTTAGTAGGAAAATTCCTTTCAAGAAGGCCCTGCAGAGCCTATGGGACATAATATTATGATCTGCTATACCGACATGAAAATTGGAAATAGCAGCCAATTGAACTCTGACTGTGGAAGAAGAGGAGCCTGCATGAAAAATCTCTGCTAAGAAGTCCAGGACTGCCTGAACAGGGGCAGTAAAAGGATCAATATTCTTGGCCTTAGCCCAATAAGAGAAACGTTTCCATTTGCTTGTATAAATCCTCCTGGTAGAGGATTTTAGCGAAGTTACTATGATGTCTCTAACTGGGTTAGAGATCAAAGGAAGCCTGGCTAAGGAAGGAAGTGGAGCAACCATGCTGTGAGGTTGAGAGAAGGGATTGACCGGTGCAGCTGACCCGATTGGTGAATCAGAAGATCTGGCACTGGGTCCAGATGCCACGGCTGCACCAAAAGGTGATGATGGAGGAACGGAAACCAAACTTGTCGAGGCCAGTAAGGGGCAATGAGAATCAATTTGGCTCTCAAAACGGTAGCTTTCTGGATAACCTGAGGGATCAGAGGAAATGGAGGGAAGGCATAAAGAAGTCCCTGGGGCCAATCCTGGGTCAGAGCGTCTCTGGGGGGATGGCCTGATGGAGGGAAGGAGGCAGAAGAAGTCTGGACATTTGCTGTTTTGGGGAGTAGCAAAAAGATCGCAGCATGGACGACCCCATTCCAGAAAAATCTCTTCCGCTATAGATTGCTTAAGAGACCACTCGTGAGGCATGAGAATAGCTCTGCTCAATCTGTCCGCTACAATGTTGGTTTTCCCAGGGATATGCGTTGCTACCAGAAACCGATGAGAGGAGATCGCCCATTGCCATAGTCTGAGCGCTTCTCGACACAAGGGGTAGGACTTGGTTCCGCCCTGTTTGTTGATATACCAAACTACAGACATGTTGTCTGTGTGGACTGCAATTGTCCCTACGGGAAGAAAGTCGTTGAGGGCTTGCAACGTTAAAAGCACTGCTCTCATCTCCAGGACATTTATGTGCAGATGGTACTCGAACGGCTGCCACGTCCCATGAACCATCCTGCCCTGATAATGACCCCCCCACCCGATCAGGGAGGCATCCGTGGTGACAGTGGCTATCGGGGATGGGGGTACAAAGTACCTGACTTGGTGAACCTGAGGAGATGTGATCCACCAAGCAAGATGCTCTTTGCATGTCTGTGTCACCAGAATCTGGTGACGCATTGGAAGTTGTTGGTATGACCATTGTGTGAACAGCATCCACTGAAGAAGGCGCATGTAGAATCAAGCCAGGGGAAGAAGAGTAATGGCCGCAGCCATGAGACCTAAAACCTTTAGAACCATCCTGGCCTGTACTTTCTTGTTGGCCAGAATGATTCTGACATGACTCTGAATGTCTGAAACTCTTTGATCTGTAAGGGTAGCTGACATCCGAACAGTGTTTAAATTTGCACCTATGAAGGTAATAGACTGGCAGGGCGATAAGGATGACTTTTCGAAGTTGATCGAGATGCCCAAAAGAGAAAAAGGTTTATTGTGTAATCCCTGGCTTGTATAAGCTGATGCCTGGTGGTGGCTGACAGGAGCCAGTCGTCGAGATACGGAAACACCTGGAATCCTTGACGTCTCAGGTGAGCCGTGACCACTGCCATGCATTTGGTGAACACTCTGGGGGCTGTAGTGAGACCAAAGGGCAGGGCTCTGAACTGGAAATGACTGGACCCCAGCCGAAAGCGGAGAAATCTCCTGGAGCGTCTGTGAATTTTGATGTGATAGTACGCATCCTGAAGATCTATTGAGCACATCCAGTTGTCCTTCTGTAAGAAGGGCAGAATTGACTGAAGAGTGACCATTCGGAATCTTGTCTTCCTGACAGACTTGTTGAGTCTGCTGAGATCCAATATTGGTCTCCAGTCTCCCGTCTTTTTGGGGACCAAAAAGAACCTTGAGTAGATTCCGGCTCTGAATGGTCTGTTGTAACTGGCTGAATGGCTCTTTTTTGCAGTAGTTTTGAGACTTCTAACTCTGCAATTTCCCTTAGACCGGGTGGTACATCTGGAAGGGAACTTGAGGGGAAGGGACTTTCCTCGAAAGGAATTATGTAACCCTTGGATATGATCGACTGTACCCATCTGTCTTGAGTGAGGGAATGCCAGGCTTCTGGGTACAGTGATAATCTTCCCCGACTGCCTCCAAGGAGGGACAGCCGGGCAACATCTCAGGGATGCTGAAAGGGCTTGTCAGAGAGAGGCTCTCTGTTTCCCTGGTTTTTTGGACCCCCTCTGCCTCTAGAGCGGCGTCTGTTGTTGTTACCCCCTCTGCCTCTAGGGGTAAACTGACCACGTGAATCCGCTGTGACTCCTTGGCATTTACGGAACCACATTTTCCCACCTTTCTGTCCTTTGGGATAAGGTCTAGAAGGGGTGGAAAACGGACTCCAACAGCAGAAAGAGTCTTGCCGTCCTGTTCGCACCTGGTCAAGGTTTCCTTCACCTGAGGGCCAAACAAAGCTGACCCATCAAAGGGAGAATTTGTGAAGGACGCCTTAAAGGGATCCGCAAAATCACATAGCCGCATCCAGGCTTGGCGGCTAAGAGCCACACCTGTACCTGCGGCTCTACTCGCTCCATCCGCAGCATAAGATATTAGCCGCATGGAGGAGTTTGCAATGGAATTGAGGGTTCCTAGCTGCGAAGCAATTTTTCTTGAGCCCCTGCAGCTGTAGGATCCTGAACTACTTCAACCAGCTCCTTAAGGATATCCCTCTGGAGTCTGGTGAAGTGACATAGGTAATTCAGCGAACGATAGCAAAGGTCTCTGAGGAAAACATCCGCTACCATACCTATCCATGGTCCTAGAGTCCTTATTAGGAGGATGGACGGCACGGAAGGATCTGCAAGTTCCTTTTTGGTGGCGCAGCCACTACCATGGCATCAGCGGGACACCCTTAGTGAGGAATTGCTTGTCACACGGGCAGTGATAAATTTTGAAGGCCTCCTAGGGACTGGCTCTACAGAGTCAGGAGCTGCCCACGCCTTCGTGCAATAACCTGCATAAGGGGTCGAAGGCGGAGACACCCAGGAGGTGGAGGGCCGAGATCCAAACGCCTCTAGGTACACTGACTCATCCTCAGAGGGATTGTTGGTGGGCCAGTTTCCCCTCTGTTTAAGGAGTTCTAGGATGTCTGAGAAGGAGACATCCTCAGAGGGGATCTAGGGATCCCTCTGACTCATCAAAGTCAGTATCCAAGTGACAGACTCGGGAGTCTACATGTTTCCTCTTACAAGTCCTCTTCCTAGGAGGATCTCCCGAAACATCAGGAGAATCCTCGGAAGAGGGGGAAATTCCCAATGGGGAAAAATGAGGCGGAGGATCTCTGGGTCCTGTAGCAAGAGAAGTGGCAGAGATGTCAACAGGTACTATAGAGGGAGGAGCTACGGGAACAGACTGCTGACTGATACCAGTGGCCAGCACACTCTTCATCACCTCGAATGCTCCCCTCCCAGGCAGGTCCGAGAGAACCCGTTCCGAAGAACTAGGAACTCCAGGGGCCACCGAAAGGGAAGTCTCCGAGGCAGATGTCGGAGCCGAGCTCACCAAGGCCGAGGCTCCAAGTGGAAGAGCGGGTTCGGACAAGGGTCCGATGCCACTCACCCCCTCGGAGGAGACCATGGAAGCCCGACCACCGAATCCCTCTAAGGAAGGTCTCAAAGAGGAGATAAGAGTAGAGGCTGAAGGAACAGAAGGGGGTATCCGTCCTCCAGCCGTAGCAGTAACCATTCCCGAAGACTCCAACTCCAAGCTCTGGGGTAGAGCTGAAGGAGGAACTGTAACGGGGTGTGGACCAACAGTCGTCTGTTGAGACGGACTAAGTAACATTTGGGCCAGTACCTGTGACTTAAGTAATCTACTGACCACTCTCTCTAGGTCATGATCTGACAGTCTGGATGACCTTGAAGATCGGCTCCGATGGCTCCGTTCGAAGAAGAGGTGAAGCCGAGCCGAAAGTATCGGCTCCAAGGAAGGAGACCTCGACCTCTTCCTGGAATGAGCCATCGGAACCGATACTATAGATCCTGTCGGAGCCGAAGACTTATCGGAGCCGACAGGAAGCCTCGATGTATCGGCTCCAGCCGGAGCCGATACAGCCACCAAAGTAACGGTGTCGGAGCCGATCGGAGCCGACACCGATGCCTGTGCCACATGGGGGTCGGAACCGATCGGAGCCGACACCGAAGTGGTCGATGCAGATTCGGCACCGATAGCCATCGGTGCCGAAGGCTTGTTAAGCCAGAATCGGCTCCAGCCGGAGCCGATCTCGACTCGGAACGAATCGGAGCCGAGGCCGCAGGCTTAGACACAGAAGCCTGGGCCTTGGAAGATTTAGCTGATTTTGATGGAGCCGACTTAGCCGGAGAGCCCTCCGGCTTAAGAAGGCCCCTAAGTATCAGCTTGTTCTTTCCTGCAGGACTCTCTGGCTGAAGGAATGACAAATAGCACAGGAGTCCTGCAGGTGAAGAGGCCCCAGGCAATACAGGCAAGAAGTGTGACCGTCTGTCAGAGACATCTTCTGACAGCACGAGTCACACTTCTTAAAACCTGAGACCCTCTCCTTTGACATGGTGCTTTACAAAACACACACACACACACACCAGTCAAAAAATTAACTTAAATAAAATACCAAAAGGTATTCCTATAAAACAAACACACACACCCTAACAGGGAGGGGATGGGATGGGTAAAGTTTGACTAAAAAAAATTAGAAGAGACAGGGATTTTCTGTCAGAAAATGTAAATAATTAACTTATAACTAACAATTAAGGGTTTTTTTTACAAAAAGGGGCTTAAATATCAAAAACGTGAATCACTTACCAGGAGCTGGTAAAAGGAGGACCTCATAAGCGAAGCGGCAAACGAGATCTGGGTACTTACCGCCTTGCATCATGGGATATGGGGCTGCCTCGAGCTGGTAAAAGTGACTCTCGAGCTTAGCAAGTGCCGAGTCGGAGCCGAGGGATCGGCTCCGAACCCATCAAGCAAGAATGAAGGCGAGATTGACAACTTAACATCATACCTTATTGGGAAACAGGTTAAATATCCTTAAAAAATTAAGCAGCAAAAACAGTCTTTAGATTCCAGAGTCCCATAAAACATATATTCCATATGCCAATATTCTAATTTCTGAAGATTCTGCAAAAAAAATTATGAGAGATGAAATTTACATCTGGAACAGTAAATTACTCAGCACAAGTACATTTCCATGTGCAGCCACAAGTGATATCAGCTTTGGAAAGCTAACCCTGAAGCTTTTGGTGAACGCAACAAATTTTGATTCACTGGGATAAATCTGGGTATTGCTTCCTTCTCACACATCCTCTACAGTGCATCCACCTGTTACCCCCTCCATTATGGCCTTTCCACAATATGCAGATTACTTTTTTCTTCCTTTCTCTCTTTCTTTGCCTTACTCTTCAGCTTTATCCATAAGCTATGATTTTCTAGATGCTCATAAGTGCATTTTAGAGGGTTTTTTTTAAACAACCTTTCATCCAAGTCATGCCCTGAACAACAATCATGATCAAGGAAAGAAAACAAATTCATTGTTACCGTCTGACTTTAATTTACTTTATAGCATACCTCTCAACCTCTTAGAGCAAGACATTTGGACAAAGCCATCAATAATGGGGGGACAAAGGCCCAAAATAGGGACACTTTTTAAATACTGCTCTTACAAACTTAGAAATTTGATAGCATAACAGATTTTGCATTAGCATGAATTTTCAGAAGATTATGAAGTCTGAAACTCAAATATCTGTCATTATTTTCTGACTTTAACCCTCAATATTCTGTCAATGATTTGCCAGAAAAACACAATTTTATGAGAAATGGACCAAAAATATGAACATTCTGTGAAAATCTGTACAGTTGAGAGGTATGCTTTATATTCTTTCAATATATCCTAAATGGCCATGACTACACAGCAAAAAATATGTAGCAATCAACTTAACTAAGCCAGGGGGTTGGAGGCTGTCAGGTCCTCAAAAGTCATGAGGTTGTATATGCTCTAAGGTGCATTTTAGAACATTTTACAGCCTAGTGATCTGGAAACAGTTTGAACAAAAATCATGACCAAGGAAAGAAATTCAGTCTTATTTTTCTTCTTTTAAGGAAGAAGTTGTGTCTACGGCTTAATGTTGAAAGCTCACAATAAAATGAGAAGACAGCTATATGCAAGGATATGTGAGAATCCCTTCTGGAATTACAGCCTGCCCCCGCCCCCCCCACAAAAAAAAAGAAGTCACCTTCTGTGTATCCCTCTGGTGTTAGACTGGGACGAAAGCAAAGGCACAAATGTCTGCAGTCATATTTCAAATGGCTGTTATACCCAACTGCCTTCTCACCTCTACCCTCCCCCCATAAAAAAGGCGACTAGCTTGCTTGCACTCTCCTAATATCAGGCTGGAACAAAAATGAAATAATAAATAGAATACAGTAACATATTTTTGTTGTCAGACGTATATAAACAGTATGACTACTTGCCCCAACCCCCAAAAAATAGCCACCTGTACATGTGGCTGATGTTTGACAGGAAACAGAAACAAATAATGATCACAGTAATGTTGTTCAACTTGTTTTTCTAAGAACACTGCCCCTACAAAAGGGAGACCTTCTTTGCAAACTTCTGAGGTCTGTGGGAAAAGTGAAAGAAATTACAACTGTGTTATCCCCAGTGCACTATAAACTATAGCGACCTTTTTCTCATACCTCAGTAGTTTGTGAGGAATGTTAATGATTACCACAGTGTCCCTACCCTCAAACAAGCTATAGCAATCTTCTGTGCACACTTCTGAGGGTTGACGGTAAGGTAAATTAAAGTAATATTCACATTATCACCAGCCCTTCCCCTATTACAGACCAGCTACAGCCAGGGCCCTAGAAGCTCTAAGAGTGTAGATGTTCTGAGATGCATTTTATGCATTATTTTTAAAAAGATGATTTACTAACCTAATTTTTTAACTGGTACCTAGAAGAATTATGCACGTGTGTAGCATTTGTGTTTGTCTATTGATAAAAATCTGTGATATTTTTCACACACACACAAAGAAACCACTCCAACATGCCAGGCCCATAATACAATGAGCAAACACACAGACAAAGTTGCACGCTCACCTTCTGAGAAATTGCAAAAATTTCAGTTCACCTGTGGTGTGTCTTTGGGGTGCTGGGGGAAATCTAAACACATGGGTAAATCCAGAGACAGGCAGGGCATGCAGACTCCACACAGAAAAAGCCAGAACAAAGTACTGATATACAAATGTATACTTGTCCTCCAAAGACACATTAATAACTTTTTAAACTGAACAAGTGCAAGAGGGTGCGAAACTTTCATCAAAGGGAGACTCCACCTCCACACAGCGGTTACAGCCACTTCAGTGCACTCTTCAGAGATTGAATTGTGATAAAAAAATGGTCCATAAAGCCTTCTTTAGCTATGTTCTCCAAGCTGCTTCGCACAAATTAATAACAGGCTAACAGCACTGGTCAACTTGACTACTTTCACAGACAGCCAAATCCAATCTCAGATGTACACCTACCATTAAAAAGGGGGAAAACGGAGTTGCACAGTAGTGCATTCAAATAACTGACAACCTAAGCTTCTGTCACCAAAATGTGGAACATAACTTCTTACAGTGCCAAACATATGAGCAAAATGTGGCATACAATTGCAATCAGCCTTACATAGAAAGTATTTAGCATGGTTCATAAATGTTTCTTCATGTATGCAAAACGTTTTTTGATAAATTAACATGATTCAACATTATTTATCATGGCTATTTCTAAAACAAACAAAACAAGCTAGCAATGGATGCACGGCAAACCCTTTCAATGAAGAACAAAGAGGAGCATGGACTTTTAAGACTTAAAATAAAGAACATTTCTTAATACCTCTCAACTACTTCAATTCTAGACAAAGCTAAAAATAATGGGGGATGGCTAGGTCCACAGACCCCGGACAATTTTTAAACACTGTACTAATGCACTTAAACAGTTAACAGAACAGACATTACATCATGTATTTTCTGAACTGCAAGCATTAAAATAATATCCAGCATTACTGACAGTAATACTCAGGTTCTCCCATTCGATTCTCGGCGGGGCTTGGGAGTGCCTTCTGTGTGGAGTCTGCATGTCCTCCCCGCGGTTGGGTAGCGTTCGAGAAACATGCGTGCGTAAATGAGTGCGCCTTCGTTGAAGGTTGGGAGTCGAGCTGGCACCTCGGCGTTTTGTAAAAATCTACCGCCGATAATTAGCAGACCGGAGTTCCGCTGTGGCGACCACTTATCGGGAAAAAGCTGAAAGACAAACAGACTGACAGTAATACTCAAGCCGAAAGACAAACAACAACTGACAGTAATACTCATGCAATTTACAAGAAAATCATTGTTTTACAAGGGACAGGGAAATAAGAAGCAAAATCAGCAACTGTTATGGTTTCTGGTGTCCTTGCTAGTATTTAAAATACCTGAAAAAAAAAAACATCTCTAAAATTCTTCCCAAACTCCAGGCAAGTAAAGAGATCAGTTATTCTGAGTTGCTCATCTTTAGCACCTACTTTGCATTCATTTACAGATTACAGGCTTTATGCTAAAGCAGGGTAATACCACAATCATGTTTAAGATAAACCTGTTATTGGAGAATGAACAATCCTTTTCCCGTGTACTTCTCCTGCAACCAACAGCAGCTTTGATGTGGCCTCAGCAGAGTTATGGATGATCAGGAAGACCCCTGCAGCTCTACATGCCTAACACCAGGTATTTGGATTTGTGAATACCATTCAGTTGCATCCTTGAATTTCAGAGTCCCTAATTTGCATTGCCACTGGCTCTAAATCAATAGCGAATAACAATGAAGAAAGAGGATACCTCTCTTGCTGGTTCCCTCTGTTCAAATACAGCTTGTTAGAGAGGAACCCTCCCACTTTAATTCTTGCCTCTAACCCTTCATATAGCCTCCTAATTAACACTATTATTCTATCCATGAATGCAAATGCTTCCTTTGCATTAATCATAACAATCCCAGCGGAGTATACTGAACACTTTCCATGCATCAACACCCACCAACAACAGTGGTATTTTCTTACATTCTGCTTTCCTGTGGATCATCACTGCTTTATTAATGTTGTCATGTTTATCTCCACTCCACAAAACCAGATTGATCCATATCCATCAATTTTGGCAACACCTTTGCCATTGTCTTAGAATAGATATATGAACTTTATAACCACATTTTAAAACTGAATTGGGTCTGATGTATGTTACTTTATTTTTGTAATCGAGCCACTACAGTTTTCTTTTACGATACTAGTGCTTCCCCTGCTGATAAAATACTGATATATAAAACTTTTCATATCTTTATCATTTTCTTCCCTAATTTCCAGAAGAATACTATCTGTTCATGGAGACTTCCCTGTTGATTGATTACATCAACATTTTTGCCTCACTGCTTCTTATCTTAACTATTACATTGTTATGCTCATCTCCCTTTAACCTTGGCATAATTAAGTCTTCCATTATTATTTCCATTTGTGCTTTTGCTCAGCTTTCTACAAATTTCCATAAAATTTCTGAAATATTTCTAATCTCTGTATGATCTTGGTTATTATTCTTGTCATAGGCTATATAAGTTAGGCAACAGAAAGTAGAGTTTTTATGTTCTGGAGTTCTTAAAAAAATAGTTGCTTAATAGCAATATTTTCCAACTCATGCAACTTATTCAAATACTCCCTTATTTTCACTTCAGCATTCCTAGTTGCTTCTCCTCTTGTTTTGTGAGATTTCCCTTATTCTGCAATACTTCTGTTGACCTCCCCTAAATAATTCCTATTACATCTTTCCATATATTTTTCTCTTTCACTTCTACCCAATATTAAACTCTATCTTCAGTTTATCCCGCACACTACCTATCCCTTATGAAGTGATTTACAACTTCTCTAACAACCCCCACGTAATTTCACTAGCCATTCTTTAAATTCCTTTCTTTTTGACAGGCAAGTAAAAAAGTGACAAAAAAGTTGACAGTGTGCCATTTTTACTTCATTACCTAGCATACTTCTTTTAGTTTTTGTCAGTGCATGATCTGACATAGTTAATCATTGTGTTAAAACTTTCAATTAAATATACATGCTCCTTGAAAAAATAATTTCTCTTCAGTCTGGCAGGGTTATAGCACCTTGGAGAGTAATATGTAAATTCTACCCAAGTTACTGAGTATGTATCTTCCATATAGAATATTCTCACTTATTTTAGAACTCTACCCTATTTTGTTACATTTTCCCCACTAGGTCCCATTGATACAGCCTTACTATTGCAAATCAAGTTTTAAAATCCACTCAAAAATAATATTCCCTTCTGAAAGCTTATGATTTCTCCATAGTTTCTTAAGCTTTGCAATAGCAGTTTTTGGTGAAATACAAATACATGCTAGCATAATCCTACTACCTTACCAACAACAGCCCCTTACTTCCACAGATTAACATTTCCTTCCCTCATCTATTACTGTCAGAGCCCCTCCAGCAATCAGTATTAATATTCCCCTATACCTTTGTTCCCAATATTCTGTTGAATCCATCCTGAAATTATTTCCTTGTGAAATTCACATGCTCATTACTATCCAAATGTCTCTTGCAACATTGCTATTTGTACCCTACATTTTTTAATATAACTCAATGCTCTTTGTTTCCCTAGAACTGTTAACATCAATTACATTCCAAGGTATGCAGAGAGTAGTCAGTATGATAGAAAGCCATTACTCATATCTAATAGCCATTTGAAACTTCAGGAACTGCTATAATGGTTCCCAAAACACAGAGACTGAACTGCTAAACAATGGACTTGCATATACCAAGTCCATGGTATTGGCTACTTCTAAGGCTATTCCCTTTTCTCTGCGGCATGGCACTCTCATATTTTGCATATATACACGTTTGGGGGGGGTGCAGGGGGCTTAAAAAAGAAGCTTAAAGGAGAAGAGCGATCTCACAGATTCACTCTTTTCTTGGGTTTTCAGTTTTTTTTTCAGCTTTTGGACTCCTCATTATAAGTGCTGAAATTTCAATACAGAGCCTTCACATCTGTTATACATAACAGTTCTTTTGAATGTGTACTTCTACCCTTTGTCTTACTGCATTCAATAATGCTTAGTAGGCTGACATTTAATGTAGTTCCCTTATTTTCATCTCCACTTTTCAAGACCTTTTGCTTCAATTAAAACATTCAAACAAAAAGTGAAATACAATTTCTGAACACTATTCCCTTTTTTTTTTTTTTTTTTTAACTTAGAACAAAGACACAAAATTATGGACATTTTTGGGGTATGGCCAAGCAAAAACCAGTTAAAGTGCTGTATCTGAAAACTATTTTCTTACTGAAAATTTAACTATAAAAAAAGATTCTGGAGATTTTTGATAGATGTTTATATTCAATAACAGTAAGAGAAAAGATTTATAGTTTGAAGTTCTTCAGAAGCTACAATTTTCCTGTCAGAATTTCATCTACGGGTTAAGAAAGAAGAGATTACAAAATAAGCCACTCAAAAATGGTGCTCAGGATTCTTCTGTCAAAAAAGATATCCAGTCATTAATATCAAGCTGCAGGATGTATTGATAACAATGGACAAACTTGATACTAAAATAGAAAGTTTTAAAGAATGCAGAAAGAAGCACCATTTAGAAACACTTATAAATCAACTAAGTGTACAAACTAAGAAGAGAGAAGAAGCCGTAAATGACCACAAAGAAAGAATAACTGAAGACGACTCCTAAACTGAATGCCTTTTAAGACAAAATAATGGGCTTATAAATAAATGTCAGAATACATGGCATACATGAAAAATATGAGGGAGACAACAGAAGAAACGTTTTTAACAACTTGGTTGTACAAAACTTTAAATTGCCTGAAACTACCTTTTGCGACATACAGGGCTCATAGATTGTTGAGAACACCTTAAAAAAAGAAAACTCACCTTTACATTCAATAATTGTTAAATTTATGCCCATCATGGAAAAAGATCAAATATTAAAAAGCAGCATGGTCCAATATACCTACCAAAATACGTGAGCATCTAATCAGATTTGATACTGACTATTCCAGTAAATTAATGAATAAAAGGAAAACTTGTTTGCCATTGATTAAAGAACATAAAAAGAATAATATTAATATTACTTGACTATTTCCTGCAACGATAAAAATTTTCCTTACTGAAGGAATCAACATTTCTGACACACTAGAACAGGCATCTGCATTTGTTAATAAAAATTAAATTCTCAACATCACTGAAGAAATGGACTGGAGTGTTTCATCCCTCAATAGGCAGACTGAGTTGAATTCATAGAAAATTAATTCCAAAATTAAACAAAGTAACTAATCTGACTGCATGATTTCTGTTTATTGAAACAAAAGATTTATCATTTAAGTAAATGATTTACTTAGGAGTTAATGCTACAGATCAAAAGTATGTATGTATATATATATATATATATACATATACATATATATATATATATATATATATATATATATATATATGCTTTAAACATAAGTATTCTTCATGATAAGGAACATATTTACTTTTACTGTAGCTATAGTAAAATACTTAAATATATTTCATTTGAGCTAAACAATTATTTTGCTAAATGATAAAGGATATATTTCTTTTGTTAAAACAGCAGTATGTTATAATGTACAGAACTGGAAACTTTAAACCTACATAAGATTTGTATTTTTCTTGATGCTGTTTGAGCATTTTAGGGTTAAATGAATGTCAGTACTAAGCATTATGAAGAAGAGCAATGTTAAAGTGTTAGCGACTGTATTATGTTTAATTTATTTAACACATTACCTCTCTTGGGTCACATATGGACAGTTAGCATTTAAATACAAGCTAAGGGTCAAAGAATGTTTTAGTTATGTAAAAACATCCTGTTTTTTACTTGTTTTGCTTCTTGAGCTGTTTAGTGATAATCTGGGTCTTTGAATAGTTCAAAGGTTCAGCAGTGATGCTTGTGACAACAAGAAGTTAATGAATCATGGCTGCGATGGCGATGAGAATTTAACTGAACTGCACATCAAATGTGTATGTCAGAAATGTGCTCAAAATAACCTTTTACTTTAAAAATGTTTACTTAGAAGTAAAGGACTGGAAATGCAAGAATTACAGTAATGCTATGTATTGTGCTATTTCTGATACGTGGGTTACTTGTACTACACTGAATGATAACAGATTAAGCTGCAGTGCTTTCAGCTCCAACTATACATGTATTGGTGGGAAACAGCAACTTAGATATTTATCACCAGAAAAGACAATCTAAAAGGACTAGGAGAAAACATGACAAATCTGGAGAATACATGAGATTAGCAGCTACTGTATGTAATGAACTGTCAATGTCCCATTACGTAGTTAAGTATTAATATTAGGATCCGAAACACAATCTAGAATAGTAATTCATAACAACTAAAGGCATGCATTTAAGCTAGACAGACAAGAATTTATATTATTTATGCTATCAGAAATAATAAAAAGGATTAGTTTCTTTTGAATAACATTCAAATGCACAGGGGAAGAAAAATGTTTATGTATTATTAAAAAGAGAGTAATGTTAGTAAGTCAAGAAGTGTACACACCTACTGCAATCTCTGATAATGTTACATTATGACTAACAGAGAGGAGAACTGAAAATTGACAATCACATTTTTCTTTGATGAGGGATTATAGAAATGCAAGTTATATGCAACAGAGTAGAATACCAGTGGAGAAATACAAGTGAAAATAATGCATTTAGATAGTAAACAGCTTACAGGGAGAAATGCATTTAAATTATGTAGACACATTGAAATATAATACATATACAAATGCTCGTATAATCTCTCCTGAAAGTTACTTAAGAAGACAAGTGAAAAGTACAGGAAAACTGAAATTTAAAGTACAGTTACATAAATCCTGAAGTTCTTTACAGATCATCAATGAGTTTATCAAGACTGAGTCAACTAATTTTATAAGTCAGGAGAGAAATATGCATGCTTTGTTACTAACTCAGTTCTTTCATTTCTGATTGAGATGAAGGTGGATTTTCTAAAATGTCTGGGACTAGGAGAGAAGATTTTTTTTAATGAGCATTGTGAAGCATTTACATGCATTATAAGCTACAAGCATTTTCTGATCCTATCAAACAGCAGGTTAATTTCATCAAACGCAGCAAAAGGGTCTCGCCTCCCCCATTGTGCCTTTTTTAAGCAATGTCCCAAAGACAAACCTTCCAACATAAAAGATTTGTCAAAAAGCAAATTGCAGATGACTGCAAACTAGGAGCCATAGTCAAGTCCCCAAATGATGTGGACATCCTACAGAAGGGCCTCACTGAGACAGATGCCTGGTGTCAGAGCCATGGCCTCAAGCTCAATGCCAAAAAGTGCAATGTCATCCCCTTTGGTAAAAACTCTGTACCCATGAACTACCACACAGGCAGCAATCTACTTAAAACTGAATGCGTGACAAGAGACCTTTGGACCCAGGTGGACAGCAGTCTCTCCTTTGATAGTCACATCACCACAGTAGTCAGGAAGTCCTTCTACGCGGCACACCTCATCATAAAAGGGTTCTCTCCACCAGGAAAAAAGAGGTCATTGTTCCCCCTCTACTCGTCACTCATTAGACCCATTATAGAGTACAACGCCCCTTTTGGAATGTACCTCACAAGACATCTGCAGCAGCTGGAAAGGCCATAGAAGTACCTCACAAAGAGGATTACTGGCCTCAAACAACTGCCCTACACTGACGCCTCAAAAACTCCAGCTTTACTCCGTAGCATATCGCCTACTCCGAGGTGATCTCTGCCTAACATATAAAGGCATGTCAAACCCAGAGCTGGTGGACATGCTACACCTAAAGAAATCCCAATCCCTCTGAGCTACACACTCTAGGGACCTAAACTTTGTCACCACAATAAACAGGACACGCTGGAAGGATAGATTCCTGTCCCAGAGACTTCCTATACTCTGGAACAAGCTACCCATCTATGTCAAGCAAAGTTCCTCATTAACACTCATGAAAAATTTTGATGAGTGGATGGGAAATAGGAAATACACCCCGGGGATCACTTCTCTCTCTCTGCTGGACAGTGGCAGAGGAAAATAACTTTCTTGGGTGACGTAAGCTATGGAACCTTGCTGGCTAGGCTTACGTAGGTCCTTGGGCCGATAGCCTAGTACCTACCTATGAAGGTCATGCCACTTTAACTCTAAGAGCCTTAATCTGAAAATGGACCCACTGTGTGGTCACAGAAACTTTGTTCAGGGCTGCAGAGAGCACCCCTGCCTTACCAGGCAATACCTCATTCCACACATTCCAACCCCAAAATGAGGTCAAGATGACCAAGGATGGTGGAGTCTCCATCTTCATTAAGGACAGACACACCTCCAGACTGGTTTGCCAGCATGATGCACTGTAACTACTTCAGGTACAACTGACAGTTGGGCAAGACACCCATCCAAGTTATTGCTAGTATAGACCCCCCTCCATGACTCAGGACACCCGCTCCTCTTACCTGGATCTACTCGACTCCATCAAGGTACCCTCTAACACCTGATCCTTGGTGACTTCAACTAACCCCACCATAGACAGGGCGAACTATACTTGCACTAATGCACTCTCTCAACGATTCCTCGACTTCATCAATTCTAACGCACTAGACCAGCTCATCTCATCACCCACAAGGGGAGACAACATTCTGGACTTGGTTCTCACCAACAAGGGTGACCACTGCACCACTCCCATTTATGTTCTTCCCTGGTGAGATGAGATCATCAGAATGCCTCATTTGAAGTTTCTATCCCCCCCTCCAGTCGTAAAAAAGTTAAACACAAATCAAAAGCTGACTAAACCTCCTTAGGGAGGGTATCTGTAGCTTCACACCACAGACACCCTCAGAGAATGCAGACAACTATCTGATGCACAAAATAAAAAGTTGCCTTGTAGCAAAAAAGAAACCACCACCAGTATATCCAACCAATTTAATGAAACTCTGATGTCTCGGTCAAAGCCTTCAAGGAGTATAACACAAAGTAAAAAAACTCACCCCATACATACACATGTAAATACATCAAACCACCAACCATACTATTAAAGTACTCTCCAATTACATTCTTCATTTAGTCCCCTTGGAGACCCGGTGCCAAATTTTAGAATGTAAGTAGATTCTTTTTAAAGCAACTGTTCCTTGATAAAAGAAAAGTACAGTTTTGTACCTACCATAAATGTAGATGTCCGATAGGTATGCATCTGCAGTCATCACATATGGGTTGTCCTGCCTCAGGCAGCCCTTCGGTCGGCCGGATTCCAAAGTCTGGGTCTGGCGTCGGCTGATGTCGCCCTTTCCCCGAAGTCAAGAGTGCCTGGGGTATAAAAGCATCAGCCGACGCCATCTTCCTCAGTTTTTCTTGCCCCAGATGCCAGGTGCCCTCTAAGGAAGGCTAAATTTGGAGAAATGCAATAAATTACAAACATGCTCAGAAATATATATATATATATATATATATATATATATATGTATATGTATATAAAACAAATGCACCATAATAGATAACCCCAGCTAGCTATGAGAGGGATAAGAACCTAAAAAATACCACAGAGGGGAAGGAGGGTGGGTAAACCTGACTGCAGATGCATACCTATCGGACATCTACATTTATGGTAGGTACAAAACTGTACTATGTCCTTCAAGGATGCATCTGCAGTCATCACATATGGGTAGAATACCATAGCCAATCTGGGGGTGGAGGATCTATGTAAATAATGGTGTAGCTAAAATGCCCTGCAGGACTGCCGTAGCAAAGCCTGCTCTGGATCTGGAATATAAAGGTAAATTGTAGTGCTTGGAAAATGTATGCACGGAGCTCCATGTAGCAGCTTCTAAAATGTCCTTGGTAGCCACCCCTCTTAAGAAGGCTGTGGAGGTGGCTGTAGCTCTGGTGGAATGAGGTCTAATGTTAGCTGGCACAGTCTTTCCATGAAAGGAGTAACAAAAACGAATGCAATTCCCTATCCATTTTGAAATTGTCTGTTTGGAAATTGCTTTTCCTTGTGCACCAGCAGCATATGCTACAAACAGCTGGTCAGTTTTTCTGTAACTTTTAGTTCTGTCCAAGTAGTAGCGCAACTGCTTGTGTATGTCCAGGGTGTGCAGAAGTTTTTCCCCTTTGTTTTGTGGATTTGGAAAGAAGGTAGGCAGGTGAATAGCTTGGTTTAATGAGACTCTGGATACCACCTTTGGCATAAATGAAGGATTGGTTCTCAATGAAACTCTGTCCTGATGAAAAATAAGAAATGGCTGAACTGCCATGAGGGCCTGTAACTCAGATACTCTTCTTGCTGAGGTTATGGCCAGAAAGAAGGCAGTCTTCCAAGACAGGAACTGTGGTTCTGCAGATGCTGCTGGTTCAAAGGGAGGTAGTGTTAGTTTTTCCAACACGAAGTTAAGGTCCCAAGTAGGCACTGGTGGTTTCCTTGGAGGATTGATGTTTTTAATTCCTCTTAGAAACTGCCTTAGGAGAGGATGAGAGAAGACAGGTGGATCAGTATTGTACTCTGCTGAAATTGCTGAAGCATGAATTTTAATGGAAGAGTAAGACAGGCCATTGTGGAGCATTTCTGCCAAGTATTCCAGAATATGTGCCATGTTCATCACTGTCGCATCTAGGCCCTTTGTGGTGTTCCAAGTGTGAAATCTTTTCCATTTTGCTGAATATGCCTTCCTTGTGGAAGGGCGGCGAGCTTCCATGATGATATCCTTCACTCGCTTGGATAGCTTATCCTGTGGAGGAATCAAGGTATTTTCCAGGCTGTTAGTTGCAAGGTTTTCAGGTTGGAATGCAGAGTTTTGTAATTGTGTTGTGTCAGGAGAAGTGGCCATAGTGGAAGAGGCCATGGTTTTGTGCGTGACATGCTCTTTAACAGTGGGTACCAGTGCTGTCTTGGCCAGTCCAGAGCTATCAGAATCACTTTTGGCTGCTCTGTCCTGATCTTCAGTAAGACCTTGGTCATTAATGGAAGAGGTGGAAAAGCATACACTGTTAAAGTTCTCCAGCTGAAAGAAAGGGCGTCCACTTTCCACGCTTGTGGGTGGTATGTCCTTGAGCAGAATTTCTTCAGCTGATGATTGTGGGGGGAGGCAAAGAGATCTATGTCCGGCCTCCCCCATAATTGTGTTATCTGAAGGAAGATGTCTGGGTGCAGCATCCATTCGTGTGCATCCATGATGTTTCTGCTTAAGCTGTCCGCCAGTATATTGTCCTTTCCTGGCACGAACTGGGATTGTAGCTCTATATTGATTTTCAAGGAAAGTTCCCATAGATTCATTGCCAGTCTGCAAAGAGGGTAAGAATGGGTGCCCCCTTGCTTGTTTATGTACCACATAACTGTGGTGTTGTCTGTCCTTATTAGCAGGTGGCCTTGATGCAGAAAGAGTTTGAAGGCCTCGATTGCATGCATCACTGCCAGCATTTCCTTTTGGTTTATGTGCATGCGTAGCTCTTTTTGTGACCATAGTCCTTAAATGCATCTGCCCTCCATGTGCGCTCCCCATCCGTGGTCTGAAGCATCCGTTGTAATGGTTTGGCTGGCTATTGGTTTGCTGAAGGGCAGACCCCTGTTTGACTGGCTTGCTTGAGCCCACCAGAGAAATTCCTTTTGAAGGCATGGAATGAGTGGTATCAAAGTTTCCAAGCTGTGACTGTGCTGAGTCCATAAACTCCTTAGATACCATTGTAGTTTCCTCATATGCAGCCTTGCTTGTGGAATCAGGAGAATGCAAGAAGACATGTAACCCAGGGCCTACAGGATTTTCCTTGCAGTCAGCTGAGTTTGTCTTGACAGATTTTTGAAGTAATCCGGTAGTTGACTTTGTTTTTCTTCTGTGAGGAAAGCCATTTGGGTGGTTGTGTCTAGATTTGCACCCAGAAAAGTTATTCTTTGGGATGGAACAAGTCTTGACTTGTGAATGTTGACTGTATATCCCAAGGCCTGAAGTAGGTGAATGGCATAATTCAAGTGTTTTACCAAAGTTTGGTGACTGTCCGCTTGTATAAGGCAGTCGTCCAGATATGGGTATATTTGAATCCCCTGAAGTCTGCAGTGTGCAATTACTGATGCCAGGCATTTCGTGAATACTCTGGGCGCAGTAGATAAGCCAAAGGGCAATGCTGAGAATTGATAATGCTCTGAACCTGCAAGAAATCTGAGGCGTCTTCTGCAACTTTGTCTGATAGGGACATGCAGGTATGTCTCCTTGAGGTCTAGAGTTACCAGCCAAGACCCCTTGCCCAGCATGGGAAGGAGTTGCTGTAGAGTCAGCATTTTGAATTTTGGAACAATGAGATATGTATTCAGTGCGGACAAGTCGAGAATAGGCCTCCATTGCTTTTCTTTTCTTGGAACAAGGAATAGTCTAGAATAAAATCCTTGGCCTTGTTCTGAGAGAGGAACCTTTTCTATAGCTTTCATTTGCATTAAGTTGGAGATTTGTTTCAAAGCCTCTGCCCTTTGATTCGGTGGCAGGTCTGGCATGCCTTTTCTTTTTGGCAATGTGTGAAAATGGAACCTGTATCCTTTGTCTATTATTTGTAGTGTCCATTTGTCCTTTGTAATACTGTGCCAGTTTTCTGAATATAAAGAAAGCTTTCCGCCCAAAGGTGCTTCCAACTGAGCCCTGGTTGGCGGTGTCAAAGTAAAGTCATTGAGTCTGTCCTTGTGCAGCAGTTGTAGGTCCTGCACTACCTCTCTGGTTGGGAGGCTGCCATTGACGGCCTCTGTAGCAGCCTCTAGCTTGCCCTCTACCTCTGGCACGCCTGTTCTTGCCTCTCTGAAATCTCTCTGTGTCTGGAAAGGACCAATTCTTGGAAGGCCAATTTCTGCTGAATCTTGGTGGTTGGACTTGGAGAAAATCTTTGACTGTTTGTACAGATTTTGCTTTTTCTTCAAATTTCTTTAAGACCTCCTGAGCAGTGGAGCCAAATAACTTTTGCTTTTCCAGTGGAGCATCCAGAAGCTTTGCTTTAACATGGTCTGGCAGAGATTGTTCCTTCAGCCAAGCATGCCTACGTATGACTGCACCTGTCATAGCTGACCTACATGAAGCTTCCAATGCATCATAACCACACTGCAAGAAATGGTTGCTAACCTGTTGGGAGTTATGTACCAGATCCTGAAGTGATTTGCGATCTAGGGGCTCAGGTGAAGACAGTTTTTTATGCAATTCATCCAACAAATACTCTTGGTACTGTATCATATGAAATTGACAATTTAAAGCCCTCCTAGAAAGAGTAGCAGAAGTATACACTTTTTTACCCCATCTCTCTAAAGCCCTGGACTCCCTTTCAGAGGGGAGCGGATTTTTAGAAGTGGCAGCTGCAACCCCTTTAGGGCCCTGGGAAATAGTTTCTGGATCAGCAGAGTGGGCCTTGTAAAGGAAAAGATGCGAGTCCGAGACCCTGTAGTACCTATCGGGTTTGGCAGGAGCCGGAGGAAGTGTGTCAGGGGTTGTGCTAGACTCAGAGTACACATCATCAATGACATTCAAAACAGGAGGAATAGCCAAAGGTCTATGCTGAGGCAAATGCAAGAAAGTCCTTAATCTCTTCCTGGAATCAGAGAATTCCTGGCTCTGCCATTGGAAATGCTCTCTCATAGTGTGAAGTGTCTCCCCGAAGGAAAGCTCTTCAGGAAGGGAGGCCGAGGGGATAGATTCCTCTGCATCAGAATCCTCATAGGCCGAAAAAACCTCCTCCTAGTAGTCCGATAGAGTAGAGCCATCAGAGGCCTCATCTGAGGAGTGGGGATCAGAGGGCTCAACCCTGGGCCTTTTATCTGGAGGAGGTTGAGAGCCCCTGTCTGGATGAGGCTGTGAGCCCCTAATTAAGGAAATAAGGTCCTCTGCTAAACTTAGGATCTGTGAACCTGTAGAGGGTCCCCGAGGAATAACCCTGGGAAGCAAAGCTTTTGAGTGTTTAGCAGCTTTAGCCCTAGAGAATGCCTTTATGGACATGGATGCAGGAGGCCTGGCTGCACCACGTGCTGGTGTAGTTTTGTCTAGGGGAATGGTGTCGGAAGGTTCCAGGACACCAGTTTCTGATGGAGATTCAATAACCGACTCCGTAGGGGCCTCCGGGGCCGAGGTTGTCGGTTGAGCGGTATCGGTGGACGGAAGCACCAAAGACTCGGTTTCAGCCGAGACAGAGACACTCGCGGTAGGCCTGGCCATGGTTTCAGCCGAAACCGCGGCCCGCGTGTGTCGGTCCTTGTCCTTCCGTTTCTTTATTAATTGTGAAATCGGAGTCTCCGACGGCATATTGTAAGCAAAACTAGCCCCAAAAAATTCCTCTGCAAACTCCACCCGATGTCTAAGAGTGCGTCGGTTGAAGGAAGCAGAGGCTGAACAGGCAGAGACGTCGTGGTCTGGGCCTAGGCAGGAGAGGCAGTAAGAGTGGAAATCCTTATGAGGTATTTGTTTCCCACAAGTTAAGCAATTATTAATTTTATCTGACATTGGCTGAGGCAAGAAAGAGTCCCCAACGGGGTACTTAGCTTTTGAAGTCTTCGGTAGCTGAATTACAGGAGCTGGCCGACCGGCACTTATGAACTGCTTCTGCTTCGGGCACCACGCGGCAAGAAAGACTGAGGAAGATGGCGTCGGCTGACGCTTTTATACCCCAGGCGCTCTGACATCGGGGAAAGGGTGACATCAGCCGACGCCGGACCCAGACTTTGGAATCTGGCCGACCGAAGGGCTGCCTGAGGCAGGACAACCCATATGTGATGACTGCAGATGCATCCTTGAAGGACATCATCAAATCTCGATATTTGTATTTTTTTCCAAAATAGTGCCTTGAAGCCTTTTACTTTCTCCATCATGAAGCAAACTAAAATGTTCAGCTATAGAGCTCTCTGCTTTTTTAATAGCAATATCCCTCACATGCTCTAAAATTCTAGTTTTAAAACACCTTTTTGTTTCCCCAATATAAAATTTGTTGCAAGGACATCTCAAGACATATAGAGTGCCTTCAGTATTGCATGTAAAATGGCCACAAGTTGTAAAAGAAACCTTACTTATTCTAGGAAAAGTTTTTATTACATACTTGCAAGCCTTGCACTTGCCACAAGCAAATGTACCACACATTGTCAAACTATATGGTATATTGGGAGATGGAATACTGAATTTACCTCTTACCAAAAAATTATGTACACTATTTCTTTTTCTGTAGGAAAATGCCAGTTTTTTTGTTCAACCACTCTGAAGCATCCCTTAAAGATGTCATATATTTCCAGAAATATCTAACGATCTACTATTTTGGGACTAAGGCAAATGTATGTTGTAACAAAAAATATATTTTTATTTGTCTCTTATGCACAGCCCCAGTGTATTGTCCATCCTGGTTACTTTTCTAGTGTCCATTAACTCTGTGTATGAATTTCTGCCAACTAACAAGTATTATCTTCACATCATAGCCCCTATTTTTAAACATATCTATAGTTTTATCTAGTTGTTTGAGATACTCTTTCAGTATTACATAGCTTATACAAGCAAAATAAATCACCAAAGGGAATAGCTTGTATTGCATGGGGTGGATGGCAGCTTTCACCATACAAAAATTGTGCGCCTTCACTAAATTTCCTATGGACTGAAGTTTTGAAGTTCTCATCTGAAATGTCTACTATGACATGACATCTAAAAAAGGGACAAGTCCCAGTTTTCAGACTGTCAAATTTTAGTCCAAAACTATTATTTTGCAAGTCAGCTATAAATTCATCAACTAATTCTTTCCCTTCCTCAACCAGAAAAATGAGGTAGTCTATAAATCTACAATATTTGACATGTTTATGAAAAAAAGAAGTTCTATATAAATGTTCCCTTTCGAACAAGCCCATACTAAGGTTGGCATGCAGACAACTATGCTGAACAGCACACCAGTGCAGTATACAAGCACCTGTACAACTGCATGGACTTGGCCATACCCAATAGAACTACAACCTGCTCCTCAGGGAAACACAAACTTGTTTGGTGGGCATCCTCTATCAACAAGTTTTACAAAAGAATGAAGAAACTGTTGTCCAAAGGTAAAAACACACACATTCCAAATCGCAAAACTCCCTCCTTGGCTTCAACAAGCAAATCAGATCTCTAGTCAAAACCTCCAAGGCCAATTATGAATAGAAACTAGCCTCCAAAACAAAGGGAAACCATATTCTTCTTCAGTTACGTCAGGAACCTCAGTGACAAGCCCAGGTTTGTTCCAAATTAGTACTTAACAGTAACACTTACACTGATCCTGTTGACTTAGCCAACATGCAAGCAGATAGGGTCAGCGCAAACTTCACCCCAACTTGTCCCTCCCCAAAGGCCCTTTCAACATCCTCGATACTTGGCCTGCACCTCATCTCTCTATAGATCAAGTGTTACAGGTCTTATGTAAGGCAAAGGACACAGCTTCCATAGGACCTGATAGTATCTCTGGATGCACTCTCTGTATCATCCCCAGCAAGAACTGGCTTCGCCACTGAGCATCCCTAATTAACCACAGCCTAAGTACAGGCTTCATTTCAGAAGACTGGAAAACTGCCATTGTCATGCCCTTGCACAAAGGTGGTGCCACTACACACCTGGAAACTATTGCCCCATTAGCTTGACAAGTCCGATCTGTAAACCCATGGAGCGTATTATTATGGATCTCAAATAAGGACATAGGCAATCTCCAAGCACTTAACCCCACCCAGTTCAGATTCGTTAAGGGCAGATCTTGTCTGTTGAACCTGGTTGACGTTTTTGAGATGGTCACCAAGGCCCTGGATGAGGGAAAGTCAGTGCATACAGTTTACTTGGACTTGGCCAAGAACTTTGACACAATCCCTCACTCGGGCATCATTGAAAAGCTAACACAACTTAGCGTAAATCCCTATCTCATCAGATGGGTGGTCAACTGGCTCACCGACAGGACCCTCAAAGTCAAAATAGGCACCTCCATCTCCGATAGCAGACCTGTCACAAGTGCAGTACCTTAGGGATCTGGCTTGCTACCCCTACTGTTTGGCATCTACTTCAGAGAGGTCCAAGCAAAGACAAAAGACCTGTGGCTGACAAAGTTTACAAACGACTAAGTTGGGTGCTGTCAATGACTCCCCTAATGATGTTAACATACTGCAAGAGGGGCTCACAGCAACTAATGACTGGTGCCAAAGTCATTGCCTCAAGCTAAACGCAAAAAAATGTATCATACCATTGAGCAAAAACATGACTCCGACTTATCATTACATCAACGGTAACCCCCTAAGCACACAACCTGTGGTGATAGACCTGGGCACTCAGGTTGATAACCTCACATTTGACCAGAGTGTAGTGGCAGTGGTCAGAAAAGCCTTTTACTAGATTCACCTCATAAGTAAAGGGATTGTATCCAGAAAAACGGATGTTATTACCTTTTTATACTCATCTCTCATTAGAAAATAACGGAGTACAATGCCCCCTTTGAGCTGTACCTCTCCAAACATCCGCACCAACTGGAAAGGCCAATGAAATACCTCACAAATATAATCCATGGCCTCCAACACCTGTTCTATGCAGACAGGCTCAAATCACTACTGCTTTTCTTGGTATCATGCAGATTTGCTCAGGGGTTATGTGTCTCGCCTACAAGGCAATCTCGGACCCTGCCCTACTAGAGATGCCCATATCCGTAAGTCTAACTCCTCACTCACTACCCACTCAAAAGGCCTGAATCTAATATGCAACATCAACAAATTCTGCAGGAGAGACAGGTTTGTCTCCCAGAGGCTGCCCATCTCTGAAATAGACTTCCCATACATGTCAAACAGAGCACCTTGCTGACCCTCTTCAAGCGTAACCTTGATGAGTGGATGGGAAACCATCTGTGTCCATCAATGACAGGAGTGATAGGTGCTCCGGTTTCTTTTTGTGGATAAACACTTGGCTAAGCTTTTAAGGGCCCCAAGCCCATTAGCCTAGTAACCTCCTATGATCCTACACATACGTAGTTAAAATTAATTTACTGAACAAAATGAGTTCTAGAATTTTTGATATTTATCGCACTAAGGGTGACATGCAAACTTTAGGTATAATTACTCATACTATTAAAACCAATACACAATTTTTGTAAAAATTATTAAAATGATAAAATATGATAATTGTATAAATGCATTAATTTTCTACTGTATAATAGTTCGGCAAATTTAGATTTCTTATAGACAAAGTTTTGCAGATGACTTCATCCCCTTTATGTTCCATCCTGCTTTGCTTTTAAATCTAAAGATTTTAATACAACAGTTTTTAAATGATCGAATAGTCTAGAAATGTTTAGCAGATAATTAAGATTGCATACATAAAATACGCATTATATTTATCAGATTATTTACTACTAGAGATTAATTTGGGTAGATTATTAAACATTTAAATCTAAATTAAAAATAATTCTAAATGGCAAAATATTTAAATCTGTAGTCTTTTTTGCATATAAACATTATTATATCAATTAACTGTAAGTTATGGTAGCCTTTGGCTAGCTCTTAATGAAATCTTGGGTTTTAGGTGGGTGGGAGGATAGTTTAGTAGTTTCTCTATTCGATAGGCAAACTTGTAACTTTGGTGTCCATGGATGGTAGTGTTTTATATTTTTTGTTTTCATTACTTAGAGTTTTAATAATTTAGTGTGTAGAAAGGAAGAATTCAAAATAATATGAAAAACTAAGGTAGTATTAGAGGCAAAGTTTAAATCACAACATTAATTTGGTGGTTAGACATGTCATACTATATCTTGGTGAACAGAGTTATCTCGTATGTAAAGATGGATAGCTTTAAGCTATTATCTTGTTAATGTAAACGTTTTAAAAATTGCAACAAAGGGATATCATTAATGAAATATTTAAAAAGAGAAAGGACATTATACTTTTTCAAGAGACACATTTGGCAGATAAAAATACAAAACACTTAAAAATAATACAGGATGTGAGGTATTCATTTGCTTCATTTAATAAAAGAAAAAAGAAATGCAGCCATACTAATGAAAAAAATCTACTGTAACACCTAGGGTTAAGGAATCTATACATTATACAAAACAAATGTACAAAACTCTAGTAATTAAGTATAATAAACTCTATACACTAATTTACTGAATCCCTCCAATTGGTGCAAGAGTGGCAAAAGAGCAATTTAACTTACTGCAGGGTGACTGAAGGGTAGTTTAATATTAATTGGAGAGTTTAACTGCATACGGGTATCTAGTAATGAAGATACATGTGAGTAGAAGAAAGCTAAAAATTTAGCATTAGCTAAACCATTAAATAAGTGGATTAATAAATAATTTAGTAATAAAAGCAGAAAATAAGTCAATATTTTTCACTCGTGATTCTTATGTAAATGAGACAAACTCGAACTGACAGGATTTATGCTTTCATAGATTTATTTAATAAAGTTTATTTTAAAATTATTTCCTGCCCTTTACCTAATCATAATGCAGTATTAATATATCAATAGGTTTAAGGAAATTTCAAAATGGTCAGAGAATTCCCCTCTCTCTCTATTTATTTATATACATATATATATATATATATATATATATATATATATACATATATATATATATATATTTCCCGATTAGGGGTCGTCACAGCGGAACTCCGGTCCGCTAATGATTGGCAGTAGATTTTTACGTACCGACTTGCCAGGCCTGACGCACAACCTTCAACGAAGGTACGCCCATTCACGCATGTCTCCACACAGAAAATGCTTTAGCTGAGAATCGAAAAGGACAACGTCTTACTGTGAGGCGACAAAGCTACCGCAGCACCACATATATATATATATATATATATATATATATATATATATATACACACACATATACACACACACACATATCTATATATATATCTATCTATATATCTATCTATATATCTATCTATCTATATATCTATCTATATATCTATCTATATATATATATATATATATATATATATATATATATATATATATAGACACACACACACATATGTATATGTGTGTGTGTGTGTGTATATGAGAAACTGGGATTTTCTATCTTTAAATGATAAAGGGCAGGTTAATAAAGTCATACCGGATTCTTTACAAATGCATATTAAGGATAGAATGGGGACATGGTCTAGTGTTAAAATGAAAGAGTGGGACAAAGTGTTATTAGAAATACAAGACGATATACACAAAGTAAGATATGAACAACAAAAAAAATACTGACCTCATTAAAAAAGTAATGAAGTATTAAATGACTTTAACACAAAGTAGAGAGACAGCTATAGAACAATGTACACTACAAAGTTATGCAATTACTCCACAATACCTTCAAATAATAGCTAACAGAAGTAAGATGTTTAATCAATAGTATTAGGAATCCCCATATTATACTTCAGGTATAGAGGAAATGCTCAACATTTAAAAAAATTCATTGAACCTTAATAAAAATAGTAATTTTGATGACTGCAAAATTAAGAAGTATTTCAAGACGAGTACTACTAATAAACAAAATGACCGGAAAATGTCACTATTAAATAAACCTATTACCCTAACTGAAATTAAAGATTTTTTTACACAAAAAGTTAAAGATGGCAAAGCACCAGGGTTATATGATTTGAGTGTGGAATTATAAAAACTGCATTCTTAAAATGTTTTAGAATTAGTAAATGAAGTTTTCAAGGTAATACAGATTGATAAAATAATTCTTCCTCAAAAATTTTCTGTAACTTCACCAATACATAAAAAAGGAAAGGATAAAAAGTTAATTTTGACATACAAACCTAATTCATTATTAAATGTAGATTATAACATTCACTTCCATTTTCACCATAGGATTAAGAACTATAGGAGATAATATTAAAAGTCAAACAGGATTTATAGCAAAAAAATAAAAACACAGGATTTTTAATTATTAGATTAACTTATAATATCAAAAGGGTAATAATTTGACAATTAGTAGATGGAAACTGCCTCTAATTAGTCTTGCTATTGAAAGAATTTTTCATTCAGTAGACTGGAAACATTCGCATTTCCAGAACAATTTATTGGAATACTAAGAAGTCTATATAGTGATTTTAAAGCATACATTAAAAGTACATCTTACATTTCCCAAAGGTTTACTTTGAACAAAGGTAAAAAACAAGGATATCCCTTGCCTCCATTATTCACATTAGTCACTGAATTGGTTAGCTAATAGTATAAGTAGTAATGGCATAACTGGTGATTTTTCAATTAATACAAATTTTCAATCTAAAATACAGGTTTACAGATGTTTTTATTAACTTAAGAAGATCTAAACAATTCAAATGAATATATGGATGATGAAATTGTTAAGTTTCAAGAAATAGTATTGAAATTTAATAATAATAAAACTGAAACCATAGTGATGAATTAACAACTAGATAGTAAGTTAAACGATAAATGTAAAAGGAAAGGGCAAGAATTAAAATATTTAGCAATACACACTTACCAACATGTGAAGATTATTAATTACAATTTTGAAAAAATTGAAGGGATACTCTCTATTAAAAAACTGAATAAGATTTTTTTGCACTTCTGAAGATAGGTTAGTCCTTATTAAAATATTACCTAAAATTTTACACATACAG